>NW_026125320.1:0-133605 GCF_943737965.1 Phodopus roborovskii | reverse complement strand
AATCTGAAAAACAAATAACAGATTTTCTACTTCTGTACTTCAATATAGAAATTGAAGGGAAAGTACAACAACTGTCACCAAAAGAAAACTTAAAAAAAAAAAAAAGTCACAGCTTTCATTGTCTTCCTCAATCACTAGTAGCTCCTGGGTACTTACTCCACTTCTCACATATTAGTTTCTTAGGGAAACAGTTGCGTATTAGGTATCATCCATGTGAAAGGCATTGTCTGCTATGCATAAACAGTTACCAGAAAAGATGTCCCTTGGGTACCTCTTATTTTCATGTGGGGAGCAGGTACAAAGTAATAGAAATACATGGCATTGGATTCCATTTGGCTTTCTGAAAGTGTTAAAGAATGTGCAGGGGTGAGGTTGGGGAGCAAGTTCTAGGTACAAAGTTGGTGTGACACATACTCAAGAAAGTGGCAACAAAGGCCACAAAAAATCCCACAGTTTTTTTTAACAAGAGAAGATGCAAGCAAGTCAGCTGTGCTCCATTGATCTGTTTCTCAATATGCTATGGATTCACAATAAAGTGGAAGCCTTAGGGACCATGCCACCTCAGTGTCCCCCATTGCCAAAGCCAGCTCTGACAGTCTGCCCTCTCTGGATGGAAGGTGCATATGGGGAATTTAAAGTTGCTAAGTGCTTATGAGGTTGTCAACTACAGAGTACCAGGAATTCAGACTGGATCTCTCTGACATATCCCAGGTTATTGAGGATCACATTGACAGTGCTGTCATGCTGCTGGCTCCTATACTGCTAGTGAGGTAAGCCAGAATTCCTGATGCTTGGGGCTTTTTTTTTTATCTAAAATTGGTAATCAATAAAATCTACAGAACCAACAGGCTCTGGTCAAAATAAAGTCACACTAGAAGTTGGCCAGCCCCTAATTTAATGAGAGTAATTCATCACTTTAAGTAAAGCACTATTGGCCTCAGAAGTGTGAAAACAATCTGTTAGGAGAGGGTGGGGAGGTCCTGAGGTGGGTACGTGCATATATGTGGCATCACAGGCTTGTTTGCTCCTTTGAGTGCCATGGTACATACAGAATTGAACCCTCATCAGCAAAGATGACACCAAGTCACATTTAGGGGTAGCACTGGATAGGAAAAGTATTAGAGTAAATACATTTAATATTTAGTAATACAAGTGCTGATTAGCTAGTGAAAGAAGTATCAGGAAGCTCATTAAAGTAATACAGTATGTTTTGGCCCTCCTATTGACCTAAGTGTCATCATTAGCATCCACACCCACACAAAATGCAAATGGAGTTGTAAAAGGAATCTTGAATGTCTGGTTTCTCAAGCTTCATGGTTCCCATGCCAACAGTGCACTTGGAGTCTGAGTGCATGGAAAACATCTTGTTCTTAGCTCTTCCACGAAGTTCTCAAACACATGGCTGACACTTTTGTACTCTGTAGAGGAGAAGGTTCTATATTGAAAGAAAGCAACTTTGTTACGGGCAGCAATCTTTGTTCCGGACAGCTGAGCAGCTGAGAACATTCATGTTCCTATTCCAAGTGATGTGCCCTAGTAACAGCTCTTTCCTTTCCTGTTGGTTTAAGGACTTGGTCAAAAAAACTAACTCAAACCTTTCCTCCTCCACTGCCTTCCATGCTACCGCCTCTTCTTACTTCCCTTCTTTTGCCCCAAAGAGTTTGCTTCACATCATGAAATGCATACCTTCCAACCATGCATAAATAATGAAACCATTCCCAGCAGCTCCAGGTGCATAGCATACTAGTACTATACAGGACTGTGGTTTGATGACCCTTCTTGTGTGCCTGTTAATTCTGTGCTTACAGAACTTCTAGGTCCATGTCCTTTGAGTTTGAATTGGTTCTGCTGTTTCTATCTACATGAACTTGGGTAAGGCATTAGTTCTATGCCTCAGTTTCCCAAAAGTGTGGCATGAAATCAAGAATCAGTGACATTATGATTTGGGATGAGGACATTTGATTAGGGAAGTGTACTTATCAATAAATGCTTAATGTTGACGGATTTGATGCAATTGCCACTGTGATGGTATCAGACAAGTGCCAGTATCTTAAAAGAATGAGGCACATGCTCACTGGTGGATTAAGGACTCCCCGCTAGACCACAGTTCCATGCTGCCTCCTGCCATATTTTATTGCTGAGCTTTGTTGTTGTTTTATTTATTTTCTTGCTTGTGTTGCCTGAATGCTCATTTCTCCACTCCACTCCACCTCTCCCAGCCCATCCCCTACCTATCCAGTCTTCCTCCTCTGTTTCTCTTCAGAAAAGGGCAGGCCTCCAATAGCTATCTGCCAGTCATTGTATATCAAGTTGTAGCATGAGACTGGGTACCTTTTTTCCCTATGAAGACAATCCCTCTGTAGGAGGAAAAGGTCTCAAAAGCAGGCAACAGAATCAGAGACGCCCCCTTCTCCCACTGTTAGGAGTCCCACAAGAGGACCAGGCTACACAACTGGTAACATATATGCAGAGGGCCTATGTCAGTCCCATGCAAGCTCTCTGATTGCTGGTTCAGTCTCTGAGAGCCCCTATGAATCCAGATTAGTTGATTCTGTGGTTTTTTTTTTTTTGATGCCCTTGACCTTTGTGGCTCCTACAATTCTTCCTCTCTCCTTCTTCCACAGGATTCCCGAGCTTTACCCAGTGTTTGGCTTTGGGTCTGCATCATGATTCCTTCAGTTGCTGCATCCTGGAAGCTCTTAAAATGAATTGTAGCTGTGGTCTTTCAATATCTAGCCTGCTTTCCTCCTTACAACATTCTCTCCACGTGAACCACCCCAAGGTTGTTAGTGACATGCAAATTTCCAGTTCCCAGCCCTGAAATCTGGTATTCTTCCATCTCCCTCTTCTGTGGCTTGTGTGAACTCTTCAAGCTGTCTGCCATGCCACATCTAAGCTCTCTTTCTCCTTTCTTCTTCCTCATTCACCTCATTCACTCACTTAAAAGGGACATTCCTCTTAACATCTTTGTCTCCATTTTTTTTTTTTTTTTTTTTTTAAGTTTTGTCTTTAGATTTCCAAGAACAACCTTCATGTGGATGGTCTTCATATGTCCTTACTAGGCCTCATCTTTGAAACACTTGGTCTCACAGGATGACCTCTGAGCAGCCCAACTAGTATGCTGCATGTGCCTCAAATTTACTAGCACAGTGTGTCTGAAATAAAACTCTTGCTATTGTGTCATGACTATTGTTTGTCCAAACTTGGGGGACTCTGGCTTCTTTGGAAGTGATGTCAAAGGAGTCACCTAGACTTTGAAAGGGCACAGAACAGCATTACTAGTCACCAGAATATGGACTCCCTTCGACGTCTGATCATGAATGTGACCAGTGACCAGAAGAGCATCATATGTTGGATGAAAGACCAGCTAATTTTCTGTTACACCAAATTCAGAAGCTAATTTTCATCGTTCAAGTCTGTGTCACATACCTCATTTTTACTACAAAATTCTTTCATCATTGATAGTGTATTGATAACTCAACCAAAATTGGATAAACCAGGCTCCTCGTTGTAACAGTTTGGAAACTGTGGGAACTTCTGGGCAAAAACGTCCCAGTTTCCCAATTTCTATTAATTTCATGACCATCCTTTCTAGATACCTATTTAAGAAACACTCACCAAATCCTCTTATTGCTCGTCATTTTCTATTCATGTCCCTTCTACCTTGGCAGTATATGAGTTGTTCTTTCCATGTTCATTTTCCTATTTTACTCCTTAGATTTTTTTTTAATCATACTGGAAATTGAACCCACTTTTTATCCCCAATACTCTTCATTTGTTCTTTAAAGTTTCACTAAGCTGTCCAAGCTGGCCTTAAGTTCAGCGAAGCTGACAGAGATCTTGGACATGGGATGCTCCTGTGTCAGCTTCCCAGGGATCTGAGATTATCAGCCTCTGCCAGCAGGCCAGGGTTCCTTTTTCAGTTCATGCTCAGCTCTTTTGTAACTCACTTTTAAAGAGCCTGCCACCCTCTCCCATCTCTGTCACATATTCCCTCACAAATCAATATCTCAAATAACATTTCTACCTTTTCAGAAACTGTTCCAAACCTTTCTTGATTCCCTATTATCTATGAAATAAGGTCTGGCCTTCAAAATATACACTTAACCTCTTTAGTTAGGCTTGTTCCTAAATGATTCTCTTTGTTGCTATAATAAATGGAGTTGTTTTCTCAGTTTCTTTTCCAGACAGTTAATTATTGGCATTTTAGAAAGAAATGATTTTTAAAGTTGATTTTACATTCTACAGTTTACTGAATTTGTTGGTTAAATGTAACAGATTTACTTTTTAAATGGAACATTAAAGGTTTTAAACATATAAGATTGTGTCACCTACAATTGGAGCTAATTTTATTTATTTTATGACTTAGATAACTAATTTTTTTATCTTGCCTAAATTCTTTGACTAGTGTATTCATAACTATTTTAATAAAAGCACCAGTATTTGATAAAAAATGTAGGCATAAATAAACAAAAGCATTAAGAAAAGCAAATATTCTCTACTGCCTGGAGACAAGTGTTAAAATAACCATATACTATTGGAAACAGTTTTCAGATTCAAGACAATCTTTTTGAGAGATCTAAGATTTCTTTGCACATAAATAGGAAAAAAACATGAAACTGCAAATAAAATAATAGGTAAATAGATAAACTTGAAATAGCTGAGGTAATTTATGTAAAACAAAACTAGGAGCATCATACTTCCTGACTTTAAAATAGACCACAAAGCTATAGTATGTAAAACAGGATGGTACTGACATCAACACTGACTTTTAAAACAGAATGGATACAATTAACCCTCAAATACATGGTCAGTTAATTTCTATAAATGTGCCAACAATACACCATGGAAAAAGAATAATATTTTAAATGAAAAACTTGACATCTATAGTCAAAAGAATGAAATTGGACTCTTATTTGTACCCCACACATAAAGTCAAAACAAAATGGATAAAGGTGTAAATATCAAAGTCAAAACCAGGGGTTAGGTGCTTGCTGCAAAAGCATGGAGACTTGAGTTTGAGTCCCCAGCATACATAAAGAATGTTGGGCAGGGCTGCACATGCCTCTCCCCCCACTCCCAGTGTTGAGGGGTGGGGATAAGAGGAGTCTGGGATCTTAGTGGCCAGTTAGTCTAGCTGAAATGCTGAGCTTCTGTTCTGGTTCCATGAGAGACTCCGAATGATATGGAAAGCAACAAAGAAAGAAACCTGATGGTCCTCCTCTGGCTTTGGTATGCACAAGTCAGTACGCACACCCACATACACTACATACATGCAAAACACACACACACACACACACACACACACAGAGAGAGAGAGAGAGAGAGAGAGAGAGAGAGAGAATAAAAAGACCCCCATAAGCATTTTGAATAAATAAATTTTTTAAAAAAACATTGACATTCACTTCATCAATGATTTCTTGGATATGACACTCAAATCACAGGCCACTAGAATCATAGCCAAATGGAATATCACCAAGTTAAAGTCTTCTGCATAGCAATGGAAACAATACACAAGGGGAAGAGGCAACCTAGGCAACCTATGGACTTGGAGAAAGTATTTTCGAATCTCATGAGGGCATAATTTCCAAAATATATAAGAAATCCCTACAATTCAATTTTAAAACATTTTAAAAATGGACAAAAGGCTCAAACATTTCTTCAAAGAAGTCATAAAAGTGGAAGCTATGTATGTTAAACAAAGGTTAACATCACCAATCATCTGGTTAAATTAAAATAAAAATATCAGTAGGGATGGACTAAATAAAAATAGAAATATAAGTGAGAATGATTAAAATGAGGGAGGAACCCTTCACAAAATGTGGTTGTAAATGTAAATTAGAAAAGCCATCATAAAAAAACAGTATGGAGGTTCTTCAAAATGTTAAGAATAGTAACACCTCAGGGCAATGGTGACACATGCCTTTAATCCCAGCATGCAGGAGCCAGATCTCTGTAAGTTCAAGGCCAGCCTGGTCTACAGAGTGAGTTCTAGGACAGCCAAGACTGTTTCACAGAGAAACCCTGTCTCAAAGAAACAACAAAACAAAACAGAACAAGAGCAGAAACACCATATAACCCATAATCCAACTTCAGTGTCTTCATCCAAAGGATACAAGTATGACATAGGACTTGTTGGTTGAAGAGATTATCTGGACTCTTGTATTCACTTCAGTGATATTCACAGCAGCCAGCCTTTGTTCACCAGACGATGCCTGGATAAAGAAAATAGATGAATAAAAGAATGAAACTGGGACATTAACTAAGTGAAATAAAGCTAAGTACAGAAAGACAAACATCCCATGATCTCCCTTATTGTGCCACTCATAAATGTTGAACTTGCAGAAGCCCAGAATTGATGGAAGGTTTCCACAGACCAAGGGGCAGGAGATCCTGAAGGTGTTAGACAAAGGAAGCAAAATCATAGAGAGAGAACAAGTTCAAAAGCTATACTGTGTTTCATGTTAACTAGAGAGAATAATGTTTTATATTTGAAAACAACAAGGGAACAGTTGAAATAGTTTCCCTGCTAAATGGAGTAATGCCATATTTCATATGTAAATTAGCTTGAGTTAGCTATGTCACATTGTGTATGTCTATCAAAACACATTCCATATTATCAGAAATAATAGTTTTACTTAATAAAAATGAGAAATTCTGTTTTACCATTTGTACCCATAAATATGGAAGACACATTAAGAAAATTTTTAGTCACAGGAGAACAAATAACCCAGGAGTTCTCTAAGATGAAATATCTATAATTGTCATCATATAGAAGCAGACAATGGGGGGATTGATTTCTGAGAGTGGGGGTCAGTATGGGAACTTTTTGGTGGCTGTAATGCTACTGTTACATAAGACCTGTAAAGGTTCCCCAATGCACAGTGCCACAGTAGATATTAGGCCCTTACCACCTTGTTAAAAGACTAGACTTCAGGTGAAATATTTTGAAACATGTGTTCACAAATGTACACACACACACACACACACACACACACACCCAAGCACACACACAGACACACAGACACACACACAGAGAGAGAGAGAGAGAGAGAGAGAGAGAGAGAGAGAGAGAGAGAGAGAGGGAGAAGGAGGGAAAGAAAGGGGCACAGATATTTGTAAGTGATGGATGTGTTTATTATCCTGATCATGGGGAAGGTAATCTGAATTTTGCATGTGTCCAAACTCACTAAATTATAAACTCTTTTCTTTTTGAGTTCTTTGTATATCAGAGATGTTTTAATAAATCTAGGGGTGGGTGGGCACAAACTTCTTTCCTGTCTGTCCCTGAGCTTCCTTCATAAATGTTCCCAACTAATCAATGGCGCTGTATCCAACATGATCTTGTATATGAAGTATATTCCTTCAGTCTGATGTGGCTGGTGAGTTTTGTAATAGTTCTAGTTCATTTTACTACAAACCAATGGTACCCAAAGGAAAGAGTCTCAGTTGAAGAATTGCCACAGGCAGAATGGCCTGAGAACATATTTGTGAAAGATTGTTTTGACTTATGATTGACATGATGTGGAGGTCCCAACTCACCAACTGATAGCATTGAGTACCTAACAGAGCCTGGGTCATATAAGAAAGGCAACTGAGCAATCTGGAGAACAAACTAGTAAGCAGAGTTCCTCCATGTTTTCAGCTTCAGTTCTTGCTTGAGCTCCTCCTCTCCTGCTCTGATATCAATGATGGACTGAGACATGGAAACATAAGCCAAAGGAACCCTGAAGTTGCCTTTGGTCATAGTGTTTGTCACAGTAACAAGGAGTTAACTAGATCAGTAATCCTGTCCTTTTCTTTGGGGGGAAAGACTGCAGTTTTCAACCTGAGGCACCCTAAACCAAGCTGAGTCCTGTTGCAAAGCCACAGAAGCCAGGGTTATTGCTCCCAGGATGCTCTTGTTGCCTTTATAAGGGCTCTTTCTGAGACTGTTGACACTCTCAGGACCTTGTGTGGCAAATGCAGCAAGCAAGTGAATGCTGTTTGGCTCCTAGTACAGGGTGAGGAGAGACGGAGAGGGAGAGAAGCAGTTCCTTAAATGACCTACTGCTATGTGTGCCCCCTCCCTGCCTCCCCTTATCAACATGAAGAGTCTACAGGAAAGGCAGGGTTCTCTTTGTATAGGCAGGTTATTGCCTGCATGTATGTGTGGGCAATATGTGTGTGCTTGATGCCTGCAGAGGTCGGAAGAGGGTGCTAGGTCACTGAAACTGGAGTTACAGATGATTGCGAGCTGCCCTGTGGGTGCTGGGAACAAAATTTGGGTCCTCTGCAAGAGAATTAAGTGTTCTTAAGCACTGAGCAATTGAGTCTCCATGGCTATTTTCTTCTTTTATTGCTTCCTCTCAGAACCCAGAACTCAGCTTGGTAAGAGCACAGTACACATTTGCCAAATGAATACACTGAAATGTGCATTTGTCATATGAATTATTAGAAGATACAAATGTAGATAGAACTTTCAGCAAATTGAGGTATCTGAATGTATAATTGAGGGGTTTTCCTCGGCTTTCTTCTTTCAAAAATTTTATTTTTTAATGCTCTGGAATGCTGAGTCCAATGTCATATAACTTATCTAGTGGCATCAAAGGAAATCTGCAGAGGTTTCTGTCTGGTAGCTGTAGTGAGTAAAACCCGGCCACCAGAAGTCCATGTGCAAAGAAGGAGTTCCAAGACAGTGCCAGCACAATTTTCCTACTCAGGGCCCAGCTTCCATGGACAAGCACACATTTTCAGTATTCTCTTTTTGTTTTACTTAGTAATAACTAATGGACAGAGATTGCTCAAGCAGAAGCATTTCTATATAGAGCTTCTTTTTCACTCTGATATCACCCAGGATAGGAGGCTTACAAAACAAGTCTTTCTCACCCTTCTATTGAGTAACTGATCAAACTTGTAGGTGGCAGCCACTCTGCAGAAGTCTCCTGGACTGGTCAGATCACTTGTTCTTGCAGTGTGTGTGTGTGTGTGTGTGTGTGTGTGTGTGTGTGTGTGTGAGTGTGTGTGTGTGTGTGTGTGTGTGTGTGTGTGTGTGTGTGTGTGTGAATGCCTTGTTTTTTGAGGCCAGGTTTCTTCACTGGGAACAGGGGCTTGTTGGTAGAGACATTCTTCCTTGGGCTAATACTATGCCATATTCTTGTCTTGGGCTATCTGTGGACTTCCTGTAATGATGTATAAAAATAAATCTCCCATTTACTGAAGGCATCAAACAAACATTTTAAAGGCTGTTAACATAGCCTCTACTGCAGGGAGGGATGTTCACTTTTGCCTCCATTGAGAGTAACTGTCTTAAGCTTTTCCAGTTTTAGATATTACTCTTTTTTTATTAGTCTATGCCAAGTTAAAAGACACTGTGAAGGAATTTCATTACTAGCTCCATTTTATTAATTTTCCTTTAATTATCCAAAAGATGGAACAATTTTAATATGCTAATCAATCATTTGCATTCCTTCTTCTGCAATTTATCTTTAACCTCAATGAATTAATTTAAAAAAATCCCTCTACCCCCACAAATGACAGTCTTGTTTTTGGCTTTCTCTGGATAAATTCATAAAAATCAAACATCCAGTGGTCAGAATCATACTCCTGTATTTGTGTGTATTGCCATGACACCATTTTCTCCTTCGCCATATGTGTGTAAGCATTCTCTGTCTCTCTTCCTCTCTCTCTCTGTCTCTCTTTTTCTCTCTCATACACACACTCACACAAATGCATATGCTTGCAAGCTCATGCAACCACTCAAAGATACAATGTATGCTTGTATATAGTCAATCATGTGTGGGGTATATATACTCATAAGTATTAAATTTAAAGTATGGATTGGCCTTTAATGAAGGAGGTTTGGTAGCAATAGCTGAAGTAAGGGTATTTTTCAGTTAAGCCAAATGAGGAGTCAAAATATATTTTGCTTTACAATGAAAAGGAGCGACAGTTGCTTTATAAACCCTGGGAAAGTAGCTTCTGAGTTTATCATCACACATCATAGACTAGTCTTTTCTCAAAGCACTTGATGTCTTTCTGGTCACTGGTCACTTCTATGGTCAGATGTACAAGCAGAGCCAGTAGAGTCAGTATTCTAGTGTTTAAGCATTGCTGTTCTGTGCTTCTTTGAAATCTAGAATATTCCACTGATGCCTTAATGCCTTTTCCTGAAGTAGTGTTTTTTTTTTAGCTAAAAACTGAACATACATGTGATGTGTGCTTTTTTGTTTGTTTGTTTTTGCATATACATACATTAGCATCTGGGGATTGCATGAAGTGTTCCTTCTAGGTGGGGATAGGAGTCTCTGAGAGTAGCCAGGGGCTTCCACAGGACCTTTAGGCCGTGTTGTCTAGGATCCTTCAGAAGCTCACAGTGCTGGCAACTGTGGATTTATGAGATGCATATTATGGCAGCAACAGGGCTATATGTATCAGGCTACAACACCAGGGCACTGGGAATGGCGGGGGATTCAAATCTATTTCATGGCAAAGATGACTTTCTCGATAAAACTTTTACTAAAGTGCTCACAAGGTTGATGCTCAGTGTTTGAACATGCTACATATCTTCCCATGGCCCACCTTATTTGCTGTCCTCTTTGCTGCCCACCTCCTCAATCAGAAGCACAGGTGTGTGGTTACCCTATACCCAACACTTATGCTTCTGGCTCCTATATCCACAATTGGCCACAAGGAGATTCACTTGTCTGGGGAAGTTCTGTTCCTGCTCATATTCTGATGTTGCACATCCCCCAGCTTGCATCCCTCTGTCACAGCTATATGACCTCTCCTCTGCTCTCCCCATGAGCATCCCATCCTTTACTTCTCCAAACATTCTTGAATACCTTGACATAAGGACCGCTTTTCCTTCAGGACCAAAGATTTCTCCATTGTAGCCAGCATCCCTTGCACTTGCACACTTGTACATTTGCACTATGGCTTTTCACATTTCTAATTTCAGCTTATTCATTGGTCTAGACAAGAAGTGCTTTAACTGCTTGGCTTCTGTCCCATGGGAGCCATTCCAAACTGGCTGCATCCTGGATATTCTCTGTAGGGCAAGGACATTTGTAGCCATAAAGTCTTTAGAAGGAAGAAAACACATATCCATTTAGAGAACATTCATTCCTGGATGACATTCAGAGCAGAGGTGAAAGGGTAAGCAGCTGAGGTGCCTTGCTGAATTGGTGAAACCATGACCTGGAATTGGGGATCCATGTTGGGGTCTGAAGTTTTAGACGTAAAAAAATGAAATTCAACATCAGAGAGTCCCTGAGATAGAGTTCCAGAGATGGACAAGCCATCACAGACACATGTATGTGAGCTCTTACCACCCTTCAAAGAGGGCTGGCCATTTTTGTTAGCTGTGCTCCCAGCAACCAAGGCAGACCTACTCTAGATGCACCTATAACTAGCACATTCTGACTTGTAAGTCAGTGAGCTGAGTTACAAGAACAAGAGTTGAAGGCCTGTTCTCTGTCCTGTAAAAAATGGAAGACTGGGAGCTGGAGAGATGTCTTTGTGATTAAGAGCATTGGATGTTCTTCCAGAGGATCAGAGTTTGGTTTCCAGCACCTACCTGGTTAGTCATCATCTTGTCTGTAATTCTGGTTCCAGGGGATCTGATGTGATGTCATCTTCTGATTTATGTGGGCACTGCATACATGTAGTGCATAGCATCCATGCAGGCAACACACACACACACACACACACACACACACACACACACACACACACACACACACCCTAACAGGAGGACTTGGGGGAGTCCAATGATCCACATGAAATACTTTTTTTGTATCAAAGTGTTTCCTGGTGCTCTGAAGGCCTGAACTGAGATTAAAGAATGTTATGGAGACATCCATTTCAACTTCACTTCATTTTAACAGTTTAAAGAGGCACAGGGATGAGTCCTTGGATAGGGAACACTTTGTAGAAGATATACTCATGAACAAGAGGCACACAAGCTGTTGCAGCTGATACTTTGGGGAGAACTTCTCAGGTAGCCTGAATACTGCATTATTATTTGGGGCCTGGGTTATAACTCAGTTGGTAAAGGGCTTGCTTGGTATACACAAAGTCATGACCTTGGTTTCAATACCAAATCCAAGCCCTCTAAAGGTAGGGGCAAGAGGATCAGAAATAGAAGGTAATTCTGGGCTACATAGTAATTTAAAGGCTGATCTGGACTACATGAGACCCTTCCTAAAAAACAATGGAATCAAAGAAATGGTAGTGAACATTTCTGGTGGAGAGACAAAGGTGACCCCCAGAGAGGCACACTAAGTTATCAGAGTCTTTCATGTAGGTCCTGTGTGTTAAGAGAAAAGAAAAGAAGCAAGATGCTATGGACATGAAGGATGCTAAGTCAACAAGATAGACTGAGAGTTTGGGCCTGAAAGTTTTGGGGGATGGGGAAGGTAACTGGGAATTTAGACCTTCCTTAGCATGAAAAGCCTAAGCAATGAGGATGCTTTTTTTCCCAGAGAACTTTTGATTTTATTAATATATGCCTCCAAAAAGAAAAGAAAACAAAAGGATGCCATAGGCAAAAAGCTGAGAAAGATGGATCTGGTTGCTACAGACAGGGATGGAAAGCTATCAGGACCAGACCCAGCACCCACAGCACCAACATCATTCAAGAAGTGCGCGCACGCACGCACGCGCACACACACACACATACACACACACACACACACACACACACACACACACACACAGAGAGAGAGAGAGAGAGAGAGAGAGAGAGAGAGAGAGAGAGAGAGAGAGAGAGAGAGAGAAGAAACCAGGAAATAAAGGAGGGAAGGATGAATGAGGAAAAGGAAAGAAGTGGCTGGAAGCCGCTTTATGGCACAACATTTCTGCTGTCTCCCCATGTCTGCTCTCTACGATGGCTTCTGTTTTAATGGCCTCCATCTCCTGGAAAATACATTTCTGTTCAGATGGATTTAAACACTAAATGTTGAACAGCATTTAGCTCATTCCACAGAAATGACTGGAAATTATGGTACAGAAGATAAAGGCAGAATTAGGTCTGGATCCAGATCTCTCTTATAACACAGGGCTTATGGGCCACAGGGCATGGGGAGTTTGGGGGGATTGTAATAATTGATACACTAATGAGTGTCAGCACTGCCCAACCTAAGAAGATGAGGGAGTGAAAAACGGGATGCATTTGTTTATGGTAGTTTTATTTGACATGTTTTAAAGCATTTACATGGTGGTTTGGGAACTGTGTGCTGCCCTTCTTGGTTCTTAATTTATAGTTTAATGTGGACTCTTTGAAGTTTGCTGTCAAGAGGACAAAGAGGCAGTGCCATTGTTTCGGGGCTGAATCAAGTTGTTGTGGTGGGAAACAAATTGGGCATTATGGGAGCCTGAGAAAAGTTCCTTAGAGCTGGAGGATGTGAGCATAACCCCAATTCAGGCTTCATCAAGACCCAGCCTGGTTATCTCTACACTCAGGCCTCTCAGGTGTCTTCATCAGGCTTTCATCTCCCCAGGTAACCATCTAGACTGCAAGGAGATGAGTCATCCTCATGACCAGAAAGCAGGGCCCCTAAACAGATGTGTAAAGAAGACATTCAGGAGAAACTCAAAACATAGCCAGGCTGAGGAAGGGGAATCTCTGGAGATAGAGAAGAGGTAAGGTCTTTTCTTGCTGGGAAAGTACTGAACTGTTGTTGTGGCACAGGGTGTCAGTTGGAAGGAAGCTGCTTCTGTTTCAAGCTAGTAGAGGCAAGGTGTGGGAAAACATCTGGGAGAATCACCAGTATCCTTGAGATACCCAGCCCTGCTCCCTCACCAGGTATCTGCTGCTCCCTATTCAGGCCAGACAGTGTGAGAGCAGCAAGGGGAGTTGCTTATACTGTCCTGCTGCCAGGCACCCAGCCAAGAGCAATGGTATACTAGAATGTTCTTAAGAGCCAACTGACTTGAAAGAGCCCAGTCTTCCAAAGGAGACAAGTTGAGCTTCCTTCATATCCTATTCAGCAGTATAAAGAATATGCTGCCAAGGGCTGGGAAGATGTTTAAGTCAATAGAATGCTTGTCTTGTAAACACTGGGGCCTGAGTTTGATTACCAGAACCCAGATTTGGTACAGAAGATTCAGAGACAGGAGGATCCCTGTTACTTGCTTCTCCACCCACATCTGAGATTGATTAAGAGACATTTACCACAAAGGGTAGATGGCTTCCCCAAGGAATGACCTCTGATGTTGTCTGGCTTCTACCTGCATTCACACAGTTGCACTCCACCAGCAGACACTCATGAACTTGCACATGTACATGCACGAAATAAATTGCTAGTGGAATAAGACAAACAATGCCTTCAAATTGAGAAAAAGAAGCCAGATACAAAAGAAAGATATATTGTATGATTTCATTTTTAAGATGTACAAGAAATGAAAACAGTAGTCTTTTAGGAGTGAAGGACAGGGGTGGCCTGCAGAGGAACAGGAGAGAATTTTGGAGGGAACTAGAAATGCCTCATCTCTTCTAATGAGCGTTTAACAAAGGTGTACATATCTGGTAAAATATTCAACTGTACCTTTAAGACCCATACATTTCAATTGGGTATATATTTTAACTCAAAAATGGAAGCTAAATGCCCTGCCTTACCATCGAAGAGGAGGCTCCTCTTCTGTTAACCCATTGCAGTGTCTCTGAAGTAGGCCATTAAATTGAGACAGTGAAACCAGTTGGAATATAATGAAGACAAAAATGGGCCTGGGCTGGGGCTGGGCACAGCTTGAGGCCTTGTCTTTAATGATAAGAAGACCACCTCAAGGACAAGGGTGTGTGCTATTGGCCCCAAGAGCTAAGCTCTGTCAGTATCTGCCTAAAGCAAGGAAGGGTCTGGGTGTCATCCTCAGATTCAGTTAGAATGTAGTCTGTGAGACTGAGTGATCAAATAAGGATTCTAAAACATTCTAATCAGTGTGTTCTCAATAAAAATATGTTCATAACAAAAAAGACAGAATCAGAGGTTGATCATGGAGGAACTACAGGGGTATAAGGTGGAGTAAGAGTTTGATACAGGATGGACAGAGTTTGAAATCCCAAAATAATGATATGGAAAAAAATCAAGTCAAGGCATCCTCCCAACTGGCAAGCACAACCTTTTCTGTTTGTAGAAATTCATATGCCAGTACAAAATTTGATGTATTCAGTTCTGCAGGTACCCACAGAGCTGTTGACTAAGTGTGGCTACTATGGACTTAGCCTGGGTTTTTGCGAGTATTGATTATTTTCCTGAGTAGCATTCTGAGTATTCTTAAGTTTGTTTATTCTCATGTTGACAGTATTTTTATTTTCAGATATTTATTAAAAACAAAGCTAGTGTTGGTATCCTTATTAATGATTTTGTATTTATGGCATGCGGATATTTTGCATTTAACTTTTCAATAATATTAGAGTGATTTTTTTCCCCATTGAAATCATAAATGTAGAGAGGAGTTTGGAGAAACACCAGAATTTAAGTTCCATTCCACCATTTAGTTTTGTTTGTTGTTTCTCTCTTGTCATATCTCCTGTACTGGTTTTCTAAGCCATCCAAAAATCAATAAGAGTGCAATTGGTATGGACAGAAAGGGTTCCTTGAGAAGACTTGTATTTCTAGTTTTTATACAATGCTTTTTTGTGTTTCTTCCTGACAGAGTAATTATATAGTGAGACCACTGTGTTAGAGTGTTATGTATCTTTGCCAATTTCCTATTAGAAACTTTTTAAAGGAGCACAGACCTGTTTGGGCCCACACTTTTATAGGTGGATGGTTTCTGGTCTTGTTTTCTTTCTGCCTGAAGCCAGGCTAACCATCATGGAAAGAGAAGGATAAGATACAGAAAGTGTCTAACATCATGGTAGCTAGCATACAGAGGGATTAAGAAGAGTCTTGGTCAAGATATGTCCTTCAAAGATTCAATCTCTGTTACCTACATCCTCCACTCTAGGCTCCAACTCCTAAAATTCTTATCACCTCCCAAAATATCTCCACCAGTGGGAAGATCAAGCCTCCAACACAGGAGCCTGTAGGAGGACATTTTCTATGCAAACCATAAAGGCCCAAAGCCCTAGTGTGGCTGTTTGGGAGATGCTAGCTGTGGAATTAATTAAGCTTAAATGGGGCCTTAAAAATAAGACTTTAATACAATAGTGCCCTTATGAGAAGATACCAGAAGCATTGGTTCCCTTCTCCTCCACCCCTTGAATGACAGAGAAGAGCCATGAGAGCACAGTGAATAGACGCCTATTAGGAGAGAGGCCTCATTGGAAAGCAAACCCAGATATGCAGTCTCCAGGGCTGAGAGAAAAACCTATATGAGAAATATAATGCCTATTTATTTAGGACACTCAGCCTGGGGCATTTTGATCAGCGGGCCTGAGATGAATAATATATTAGTCCATGGAACAAGAATCAGAGTTCTTATATGAGAGAATGGAGGAAACTGTAAGGGGTGTATACTTTTACTATTTTCTCCCAACGTGGTGTCCATGTGAGTGACAGATGATGGCAGCAGGCTAATAGACAGGAACCCAAACTCCAAGGATGGGTAATTTGCTTTCTGACTGGCTATGGTCCTAAAGTTGTGGGGACAGACCATTTTGCTTTTCTCTCATTATCTACTCCCTACCCCCTTCTCTCCACTCTACCTTTTTTTCTCCCTGCTTTTCTCTAAAGACACATTCAATATTAAGTATAAAACAAAATAGAGAAATTAAAGCTCCCAGGTTTCTGAATGGAACCCACTTAGGACCTTGAATGTCCAGGAAGTTCACAGAGAGATCCTAAGCAAAGATCCTATAAAGTTGTATCTTAACTCCTCCAATTACACATGTGTAGATCTGACCCATACACCAAACCAAAGCCCAAGAGAGATACAATATATAGAATACCATGACTGGGTTCTTAGTGGCCTGGCCACTAACATGTAAGGGAGAAATCTAATAGTTCTACAAACAATAATTGCCAATAAAGACTAACTTTAGCTCAGTCTTGTTATAAGGAACTCAAGCAGTTCTACAAGTCACCTGTACCTAACATGTAAAACACTGCACCTAGTATTAGCAGAGAAATCACTTTCAAGAAAGCATGGGCATTTCTATGATAGCCATAGGAAACAAGATTAGTCTAAATACATTTTAAAATGTCAACATTCAATATATATTCATGTTCTTGGACTGAACAAGTACAATAGACATATACTACAAAGGTGATTTATTAGGTTGCCTTACATGGTGTGGCCTGTGTAGTCCAACCATGACTACACCAGGGAATCTAGCAGAAGAGCTACAGCCCATATTTCCACTATCCATAAAACCCACTTGTATTTGTCATTAGCTTGAGAATTTAATCCATGCATTTTCCTTGGGAGTTTTGTTGGTCAGGAACGTTTTCAAATGAGAAGATCAGTGTTTATTTCTGAAAGACCATTCAAGCCCAGTTTTGTAAATGGCGTGTGCTCTTTTATGTCCTCCTCCTGCTGCCTTCAGGGGTAGGTTCTGTTGCTCCTATTCTACACAGGTCTGGAAACTGACAGGAGTAGCTTGTTGGAAGTGGTACAGAGGTTGGAAAGAGGGCCTGGATGTGATTGTGGGATTTCTGTTGCCCCAATTCTCCGATTCCAGCATGGATCCTGTTTCTCTAATTAAAATGTAAATCAAAATATGATAGGTTTTGTGTGCCTAGTTTGGATAAGACTTACCTTTGAAGAATGACTCCATGTTCTATCCCGGCAGGCTCAGCTCCACCAGCCTCACTTGCTCTTAATGATGGCCAGGGTGCAGGATCATAAATATTGCAAACGATGTGGCTTGAATGAAACACCCTATGAACCATAATAAAACCCTCGTGATTAATTCCAGGACTCGCTCTGTTCATATGAGACCTGCAGTGGCTTCCCTGATGAGATCAATACAGCGTGGCCGAGTGATCCTAATAGAAGTGTTATTATCTTTTAATCTTCGGGAAAACGCCAACTTCTCGAATCCGTCACTGGGCCGCCTGCTTTATTTTCTCGGTACAACCTTGAAGGCAGTTGTTTTCCCTGAAATGAAGATACATTAGAGTCTTTTCAAGGATTTATCAATAATAAGACTTGGGCTGTCTTTGCAAGGCCCACCGCTAAAAGGCACATTTGTATGCTGCAAGTCAGACCTGGTCGCAGTGACCTTTGCTGTCAGCTGCTATTTTCCCAGCAGACAAATGCTTCTGGAGAAGTGAGTGCTAAAGACAGATATTCATGGCAAGGAGACAGACAAGGAAGCAAGAATTGGGAGAGAAATAACACTACCAACAAATAATCAGGACGGTTTTAGGAAGCCAAGCATGTCCCTTGTTTAGGACTCTGGCAGCAGAAATGGTCTCTCTCCATGGCCCTAGCAAGCAGCTGTAGATTTTTTCCCCCATTGTTTCTACAGGTCTCCAGGGACTGAAGCATAGTAAAACCAGTTGTAAGCCTCAGTTAGAAAATAAAATGTCACTGTCCAGTAGGAGTGTCCAGGCCTAAAGGAAGGCAGGCAAGCATCTCTTAGTGTCATGCCTCCAGGGTGCTAGGCCACAGGGGACCACAGGAGGCAGGGAAGTTCAGATAAGGGGAAGGTTCTCTGTCAGCTGAGTGAGTACTTTTCCTGGAGGAGAGAGAGAGAGAGAGAGAGAGAGAGAGAGAGAGAGAGAGAGAGAGAGAGAGAGAGAGAGAGATAGTCCATGACTGGGAGGTGAAAATGTACTTACCAGTGGTAACTCTAACTCTGGGGAGCCCTGGAAGGGTGCTAGATGCCATTTCTGTGTCTTGAACCTTTCTACTCATTTTTCTTCCTTCCTTCCTTTCTTTTTCTTTTTTTCCCCTAAGGCAAGGTTTCTCTGTATAGCTTTGGAGCCTGTCCTGGAACTAGCTCTGTAGACTAGGCTGGCCTAGAACTCACAAAGCTCCACCTGCCTTTGCCTCCCCAGTGCTGGGATTAAAGGCTTGCACCACCTGCATCAGCAATGCCCGGCTTCTACTGATTTCTAAACAGCAGCACCACATAGCCTCCCAGAGCCAGCAAGAGCCTAAGAGGAGAGGAGCCCTCAGTGCTGCTCTGCTCCTTCCCTTCTTAAAGGGACACTGCATCTCTACATGGAAGGTTGGAGTAACGTTGGGTGTCATGTAGTCACAGTCTTACCTTGTGCAGAGAGGGAAGTTGAGGCCCACCACAGGAAAGCAAAGAAATGTTTTTCCCAGAAGATTATGTGGAGGACTATGTCTTCTGGGCACCTGCCAAGGGCCCTACCTCCATGTGTGCTCCATTATCAGGGTATCTAAGTGTCTGAGATCTGCACATTGCCTTTTATATGTAGCCAGCAAACAAGGAGAAGAATGATGCCTGGAGCTTCTTGGGCTGGTGAAGAATTGAGCAGGCAGTGTATCTTTCATGTAGTTCAATTGGTTAGAACTCAGGCATGTGGCTCTGTGTGAGAGCCAGATGTTGGAAGGTATCACCCTCCAGTGTGTTACCGAAGCAAAGAATTGGAACTTGTAAGCAACCATGTCTCTCTTTCATCTAAAAATATGAAGATACATGCTGCAGGTTAGATCTTAAGCATCCCCTGAAGTGTCTTCTAAAGTATTTCCTAATGTGGTCAGAGAAGTTTGCTCCCCAGGGAGAGCTAGTGAGAAATTTGAATACTTTAAGGGGGGGTGGTGGAGCTTAGCAGGAGGACTTCAGGCTATTGAAAAGGCCTGAAGGAAATGATGAGGTTCTAGTGGCTTTCTCTTTTGTCTCCAGGCTGCCCCATAGTTAGCAGTTTTTGCTTTTTCTATGCAAGGTCACTTTACTATGGGCCTCAAACCAATAGAGTCAATGAGTAGTGGACAGAGAACTCTGAAATATGAGCCACAACAAACATTTCCTTTGTATACAGTGATAGTCATGTATATTTGTTACAGAGACAGAATGCTGCCTTGATAGTCCTATAAATGCACCCATTAGAGGGGCTACAGCAGGAACTAGAGAGAAATGAAATATTAGAGAATTTCTGACAAATAGCAGGTGTAAAATAAATGCCAGCATCAACTAACCTACATCTTAGAGATTGGGAATGTCTGCACCTGCTTTTTGTCAGTTTCATACTGGACTTGCCTCCTTCCCTTTGTTTCTTCCACTTTTCTGAGAAGGACCTGTGTTCTGATCAGAAAGAGAATCCCTAACTCAGCAGATTTATCTTTGCCACATCTGTTTTGTCCACTAGTCACGTGGTACTGCTTGGCATCCTACACTTCTCAGCTGAAAGTGGTAACAGCAGCTGGGAACCTTTGGTACCTTTATTTATGACCTTGTGACCTTTAGAAAGTAAAACCTCACTTAGATTCTATAAACCTTGTTTAAAACACACACACACACACACACACACACACACACACACACACACACACACACACAAAATCAAAAACAAACAAACAAATAAAGAACCAAGACACAGGCTATTGAGAGGAAGAACAAAAGTCATCATTGTGAGTCCAGGTAAGTGGGTGGGGCTGTACATGGTCTGGAGGGCATGGTGCTCAGAAGAGGGGGCGGAATTTATAAGGCAAGAAAGGTTGGGTGATAGCACCAGGGTTTGCCTTTCTCCAGAGTAGCATTATGAAGTTTCAGCACCTTTCCCCCATGTCCCTCCCCATCTCAGCTGGATCACCTGATCCTTTGCCACTGGCTGAGACTCAAAACACTAAAACAGTCCTGCATGGAGGAAATCCTTATGCTCAGGAGATCATAAGGGAAACTTTAGTTTCCAGGGTGTTTATTCCCCAAATCTGCCCTCTGCACCCCATGGAGCTTTTAACACTCAGCATATGGTCTCTGAAGAAGCTCTTCAGAGAAAAAGGCAAGCAGGACAGGTGAGAAGCAATGGTAAAGCCTTGTAGGTGGGGCCTTGTAGAATGAGGGAGCAGTATCTTGGCCATCTGTTCATGCTTTATTGAAGTACTTTTGCTTTTATGGATGTTTAAGAGAATACTCAAAGAGGGTCAGGTCATGCTGAAGGGGGCATCAACATATGTCCTATTTCCTGCCTGTTAAACACATCCTACATGTGCAGATGCCTTAGTTCTGTTCCTCTTTAGCCCAGTCATATCAATACTCATATGGATTCTTTCTATCTTTAGGGAATGGTTGTCCAGATGCGTCAGATACTCCAGCACCCAGGGATACTGTTCTTTCCTCCAATGCATGCATGCCTTTCTCTTCTCCACCCTCTGAACCATCTAGAAGATTTGTCTCTTTACCTAGCCAGGACAATAGTGACCACTATTATTGTATTAATTACAGTTACTTTTTATTAGCCCATTAGAAGGTGCCAAAATGTTTATTGGTGCTTTCAGCTGTTAATCCTCATAATGAGGAGAAGGTAATATCAACATTCCCATGTAACAGGCGAGGGAACTAAGCCATGGTGAGGATAAAGAACTTATTGCAGGTTCTCCAGTGAGTAAAAAAGTGCTGGATCCAGCATTTACACAAAATTCTCATGGCCTCCAATTTAGTGTTATTATATATTTAGACAGAGTTTCTATATACCCCAAGATGACTTTGAACTTGTGATCCTTCTGCCTTAGCTTTCTAAGCACAAGAAATCACAGGTATAGATTACCTTGCCTGTTCTAAGGCCAGGCTCTTGACCACTACCATTTGTCTTTATTTGGGTTTTAGAGTTAATATCCCATGGGTAGGTTCTTTGTCATTTTGTCTGAGGCATAATGCACAGAAGAGAGAATGGGATTTGGAATCAGACAGATTCTTTTGGAATCATCTTATGGGCTTAGGACCCTAACATTTTTTGGTGATCTATTTGGGCTTTCTGTTCCTCCTTTTTTCTTCTGTGAAATATAGAGAAGTATATGTACCTCGGGGTTGGATTTGGTGTGGCTTAGCTGATATCAAGCATGACTGGCCATTCTGATAATCTGTCACTGTTTACAGTATCAATATTTATTAAACACTCATCCTGTGGCATATGCTATATGTGATTCATATGGATTAATTCATTTAATTCATAAAATGTAGGAAGTGGAGTGGCTATATGACAGAAAATTTGATGATGGTGTGAAGGTCAGTCCACCAGGAAATAGCATATATAAGCACACACCCACATTCCCCCCACACACACACCACAAGTAAAAATAAAATTTTACATAATATAAAGGTAAATTAAATGTATGGACTCTAATTCACTAGTAAATAACTGGTGGTTCAAAACAAATAATGAATAGAATCAAAGCACACTTTGTAGTTAGTGGAAGAGGAAATGCAACATTCTAAGACTTACAAGTGCTAATTAATCAGTGTTTAGGTGGAAATTTATAGTTGTGTGTGTAGATGTAACAGAGAACCTGCAAGGAAGAGCTCCACCATTCCACCTGAAGACACTTAAGAGAGAAAAGTGAATTGAGCTGCAAATGAACTAAGCTTTCTATTTTTTTCAGAGTAATTTATCACACTTTATTCTTTCTTTCAGGCTGTTTAGGTGATTCCTGTGCCAGTTGATTACTGCACACGTTTTTTTTTTTTTTTTTTTTTTTTTTTGAGATTGTAGTACAATTAGATCATTTCTTCCTTCCTTTTCCTCCATCCAGAATTTCCCATATGACTCCCCTTGCTCTTTTTCTAATTCATGACCTCTGTTTTTATTAATTGTCACATGCATTTGTGCATGCACACATGTGTGCGCACATGAGCTTGTATGTGCTTACACATGCA
The DNA here is from genome assembly GCF_943737965.1 of Phodopus roborovskii. NCBI lineage: Eukaryota > Metazoa > Chordata > Mammalia > Rodentia > Cricetidae > Phodopus > Phodopus roborovskii. The sequence continues at coordinate 110,894 of NW_026125320.1, read as the reverse complement.
AACACACACACACACACTCACACAACACATAAGCACACAGACACATGCACACATAGTCATACACACACACACACACACACACACACACACACACACACGAGGAGAGAACTTTATTCTCCTTACTTCTATTCAACTTAAAGCAACACATTACATTTAAAGTATTATCAAAATAAGTAAAACATTGAAGAATAAATGTAATAAAACAAGTGAAAATTTTGTAATTGGAAAACTATAAAAGCAGGCAGGAGGAAGGGAACCTCTAAGAATTGGAAGTTAATAAAAACTAAAGAGTAGAAAAACAATAGGAAAATAAATCAATGAAATAAAATGTTATTTCATCCAAATGGCCTGTAAAATTGACAAATATCTATTAGAAAGGTTCAAATTACTAAAACAAGAAATGAAATAAATAGTGTATAAAGTTGCACTGTTAATAATTGCAGGTCAACAGTGTAGAAAGCTTGGAAGAAATAGGAAAAGAACCATAAACTCCTAAACTGACTCAAGAAAACAAAATAGATCATAAAAAACGTTAACACTTGAGAAGGTTAAATTAATAATAAAAAAAGTCCTGTAAAGAACTGCCCAGTATCAGATAGTTTCATGGGTGATTGCTTCCAGATATTTAAAGGATTAACGGCAATTATTTGTAACATTTCCATGAATTAAAAGTAGTATAATTTCCAACTCACCCTGAGAAGTCAGCATTACTCTTAATGTACCCAAGCCAGACAAATATATTGCCAGAAAAGAACAGACTAGTTCCTCACAGTAGGGTGTAAAACCCCTTAACAAAATTATAACAAGCCAAATTCAATAATGTATAAAAAACATTATACACAGTGACCAAGAGGGAATTGTTCTAGGAATGCACAGTTGGTTTAACATTTAAAGATCAATTAGTGTGATATACTACATTAATAAAACAAAGGTCAGCAAGTACGTGATCAAAAATTTGATAAAATTCAGCACCTCTTCACAATAAAACACTCAACAGAAGGAGGCTCATTTCCTCGATCTGGTGAAGGACTTCCTGTCTTAGGACAATAAAAAATATGGGTAATATACTTAATCATGAAGAGTGAACAGTCCAATTAAGAGCAGAGATGTCCACTCTCATCACTTTCATACAACATTGGGTTTATTTAACACATCCCATTTAAAATGGTATCAGAATGAATAAAACACTGGAGAATAAATTTAATCTAAGTGAAAATTTTGTATTCTGAAAATTACAAAATACCATTAAAGGGCATTAGTAAGAGATCTAATAAATAGAAAGGCAGACTAAAATGGTAGAAAAAAAATGTTCATGAGAGAAGTTTTCAATTCTTATCCTCTGGGCTTCTGGATTTAGCGTGGAGAAGAAAATAAATATCTACATATAAAACACTTACAAAAACTAACTAATACCACTTACAAAAATTAACTCAAATAAGTCAAATAGCTAATGTGACAGCTAAAATTATAAACTCATTAAAAAGATATAAATCTCAAAACATTGTTTTAACATGTTGTAGACACTTTAGAAAATATTATTGCAGTCCCTGTAGTGAGTAGGTGATAGAGTTGCCACATGTTTCAGCTATTCTGTTTCTAGGAATTTATCAATGATAAATGCCCACCTGTTCATATAAAACTTGTACATAAATTATTATAGCAGCATTAATCATCATAGCACAGTAGTGTAAACAAATGTCCGCCAATCCATGAATGGACAAAGTGTGATATGTCAAATAAATATTATTCAGAAATATAAAGGAGTAGGGTGCTCAAGACATGACTCAATGTGTTAAAGTTCTTGCCACACAAGGCTGAGGACCAGAGTCTCCATATAAAATCTGGACATGTTACATGAATGTCTGTAATCCCAGCATCTATGGAAGCTTATAGGTCGGAGTACCTGGCAAATGCAGTGGAAAACAACAAAATGGCCATGTCTCAAACATGTATGTCATGGCAAACATTCCCACACTGGAATACACCTACACGCACACACACACACACACACACACACACACACACACACAGAGCCCACTCACACAGGTACACAAAGCAAAAAACAAATGAGTGAACTAAAGTTAACATGACAGCGTGAATGAGATTTGAAAACATTATGCATAGTGAAAGAACCCATTCACAAAAGCCTGTGTGTTATATGCTAGGTTTATGTGAAATGATCAGATTAAGCAAGTATATAGCGATAGAATATGAATTAATGGTTTTCTAGATTGGTTGAGGAGTGGTTGAGGACCTGATAGCTAAGATTTACAGGTTTGGGATGTGTTTAGCTTTAATTGCTGTGTTGACACAACCTAGAATCACCTGGGAAGACTTTCAGTAAGAAATTGTCTACTTTAGTTTGGCCTGTGGGCAGATCTGTGAGAGGGATTGTCTTAAGCTAATAGGTTAAGAAAACAAAGACCACTATGGGAGGCATTGTTCCCTAGGAAAAGTTCCTGAGTTGCTTAAGAATGGAGAAATCAAGATAGGCACAAGCAAACAAACAAGCAAGTGAGTATGAATTTGGTCTCTTTCTGGTCTTGACTGTGAATGTGATGTGATTTGTGATTTGCTGTTTAAAGTTCTTGCCTTGACTTCCCCATTGTGATAGACTCTAAGTGAGTATTATACTCTAAGATAGAGCCCTTTCTCCCATATGTTTCTTTTTGTCAGAATACTTTATTATGACAATAGAAGTGAAACTAGGACAGAAGGGTAATGAAAATATTCTCAAATTGATTCTGATGATGGATGTATAAAGTACAATACACTGTGAATGCACTAAAAGTCTTTGAATTATATAGCTTAAATATATAAATTACATAATGTATGTATTATATCTCAGGATAACTGTTTTAAAACAATGAATAGATATTATTATTCAATGCATTTTACTAAGAGGTAGACTAGGTATGGAGAGATTATCTGGGTAGAGAATCATTGCCAGAGACATTTAATGGTGTCTTCTTTGTCGAATTAAATGGCAAACTAGTGTACAGTCAAAGGCCTGTCTTAATCTGGATTTGTGCCATTCAGAAAAGCTTGAGACTTTGTTGGAAAACCGAACTGATGTTTAACAGCCAAAAATGTTTGCTCATGAGCCATGAGTAAAGACACACAGTTTACTTTGTTTTGTTATTTTGTGTTGTTCTGTGTGTCAGCAAAGGCTCACCAGTAAGCTCTATCCTCAAGCCCTCTTTTTACATTAAAATCATTTTCTTTAAGTTTAACTTTTGAAACAGGACCTCACTGAGTTTCCAAGGCTGGCCTTGAATTCACTTTATAGCCCATGTAGGCCTTGAATTTAGGATTTATTTTTTTAACTTAGCCTCCCAAGTAGATGAGAATATAACCCTGCATCAGGAGCCCTGGTTTGGGTCTAGCACCTTTAATCAATAATGGTTTAACTTTGGAAGGCCACACCTAGGCAGAAGAGCCAACAGTAGCTGCTGCCTGGAATGGGAGGTAGTGATGAAAGTCACATAATTACTAATCACAATCAACAGTAGTGAAGACCAGTATTAATCAAAGACTGGTCACATTTTACTGTGACAGATACAAACTATGCCTTCACATGCACTGTGCTCTGTGGTTATTAAAACGGACACCAAATCTAAACTAAGACTTGTCATGCCTATAATCTCTGATGCTATTACATGATTACTGTAGAATGTAGCTTCAAAGCAATTTAGGAGTTCTCAGATGCATTCAGTGGTCTAGGATAGAGAAGATAGTGTGGAATTGAGTTGGAAATGATGGCTCTGGGTGGGAACTAGATTCACATTTTGGACTGGGCATTGTAGAAGGGCTATAGTCATTTTGGCAAATTATTTAACCCTGAGCTTCAAATATGCTGTCTGTCAACTCAATGATATTGGGAGTATTCTGCCAATTATTTTAAGGATGAAATGAAATAATGCAATTTAAGTCCCTGTGCTTGGTAGAACTAATGTTTGAAAAATGTGTTATGTTCTTGTGATTATGAAGATAGAGCATCATTCAGGCTAGTGGCACTGATGATGGTCAGTATCCATCATCAAGGATGTTGGAAGCAGAAGGTTGCCTGTGGCTACTCTAGACACATCCTGTAAATATTTTTTTAAAGGCAAAGGGAACTCTGAGGGATGAGATCAATTTTCCAGTGACCTCATAGCAGAATTGTTGTTTGAACATGCTCATCTTAACCCCTCTGCCTTCTTCCTCTCCTGCCCTCCTCATCCCACAGAAAAAGAATACAACATTAGGTTAAAAGTCCAAGGTGGTATTGGTGAGGAACTTAATTAATCAGTCAATTTTGCATCCTAATTAACCATCTCTTTTCCAAGTGCTCTGTTCTCTGGATGGAAAAATCTGTCAGCAATCTGGGTTGAGCCAGGAGGAATCCTGGTCAAGATGCTAGGTTACAGAATTCACAATTGCCTGTGGCTTACAGTGTGGGTGAACAGCTTTTTATTAGTCAACATCATATCCCTACTAAATGGAAGGAATTGCTGCTATCCAGTTCTGTTTGGGATGCCAGTGAGTGCATCGTGGCATGGTGGTCCTGGTTTCCTTCTGTTTTTTTTTTTTTTTTTTGTCCATCTTGTGTAAGCCTAGGGGCTTTACTTTTCTGCTCTCATCGTTATCAAATTCCTCTTGCACTTCACAGTGTGTGGTGTGTGTCCTGCTTTTTACAAAAAGCACAGTCTTTACTACTGGCCTTGCAATTCTGATTTAAACAGCAGGGACTTATGCTTATAATTACTCATTTTCTTTTCTGTTTTTTTTTTTTTTCCCAAATGAATAAACGGAAGCTTCTAGCAGTAACTTCTTTGAGGTCAGATAGATGAGAGGCAGGATTTGTATGCTATAGCACCGAATGGATGAGGGAATAGACTGAAACATCTCTGTTATTTCTGTACTTTGCCTTGATTCTTGGTTCCCCTCTTGATTTGGGATGGAGTGGGTACACAGAAAGAGAAAGCACATATGGGAATCTTTCTTGCATACTCTGGAAATGCACCCTTGAAGGAGAAAGGAGAAAAGAACTCTCCTTGCAGAATGTCTGGTTTCATGGGAAAACTGAAGGTACTCAGTTCTTGCTCTTCTAGTATGTTTTCTACAAGCAATCCCGGCGTGTCCACCCTGCCAGAGGATCTTGGGAGTGGAAGCTCTAAAATCAACTGCTAGAAGATCTCAGAGTTGAGGAACTCCTGATTTAGCTGAGCTCTGCTTCTACTGTCCCCTCAGGCCCCGCCTTTGATATTGCTATGTATTTTAGCTTTAGGAACCTCAGACCTTCAAATAAGTGTCAAGGGAGAATCTTGACCCCAGTTGTTGGGTTGCAGAGATGCTGCTTATGGGAATAGTCCTATAGAAGATAGTGTGTCTGGTGATGATCCTGTGAGGCTATAGGCAGATATAGTTCTCATTGTAAGCCACTCAGAAGCCTGTGATATGACAAGCTCTGGTTTCTAGAAAATACTTAGAGAGGAGGCAAATAAATATCAATGGGAATGGATGAATTAATTAAGCAAAAAAAAAAAAAAGACAGGGAGAGAGAGAGAGAGAGAGAGAGAGAGAGAGAGAGAGAGAGAGAGAGAGAGAGAGAGCAGTAGAGAATGAATGGAAACCTCAATTCATGATGGTGATAGTTTCCTTGAACTGGGTGCTTAAGACTGTTTCTTTTATAGTCTTGAACACAGGTAAGGGTTTTTTATAGTGTGTCACAGCTGGTGGAAAGTAAAGCTGGGGAGCTCTATAGACTTTCCCAAGGTCACACTGCCAGGACACCAGAGAGGACCAGGACCCAGTGCCTTCAAAGCCTGTGTCCTCTTTAGTAGCAACTGTTCCTTCTTCCCCATCATGACTCAGGAGAAAAGTCAATTTTCCATGGTTGCGCTTGTTTGCTGAAAGGAGCAATTCCCTTTCCTCTATCTCTAATTTTCCTCCAACTAATTGCAAATTAGTGGTAATTTTCAAATGAAAAGAGGGATCCAGCATGCCATCCATTTGTGCTTACCCAGCAAGACCCTGGACTTGTGACAGCTCTGTCACCATGGCAACCCTGCCTACAAGCCTTTCTGGGAGCCTTGGCAGAGCTGCCTGGGCTCTGGAGGTGGAGCTGCTGGCCTTCCAGGTTAGCCTCATCTGTTGCTTGAATGCCCCTGCAAGGGCACAGAGTCTCCATGGTTTAAAAAGCTCTGTGCTTCCTATTTACTGCTCCCTTTGATGTCTCCTGTTCGAGAGGAAGTTTGAAATTAAAACAAAAAGAGGAGGAAGAAGAAAGAAAAAAATCACAACAAAAGCAACTTAGTGGGGGGTAAAAAAAAAAAAAACTCCTTAAAACTGAGGACATTATCAACTTACTCAATACACTGCAGAATTATTGAGCCAAATTTCCCTCTTCCAAGGCCTGGAGATGCAGGGGGCCCTAGATTAAATATCACTTCTACGTCTTGTCCACAAAAGAGGTATGATGGGAGAATTGTCAACTATTTGAAGTCTAGTCCAGAAGGGTGTCCTAGCTGGGAATCTCAGACCTAAAAGACAAGTTCTGTGCAAAGCATGATTCTATTAACTTGAGGCTAGGTGTATACTCCTTCTCCATAGCAAATGTTCATTGAGTATATACTGTGTATTCTGAGGACAAAAGAATGAGGGATTTGTGTTCTCTGATGTTAATCAGCTTTTGACTAGTGGGGAGGCGATGGATGGATGGGTGCCTTTTTTGTGAGCTAGAAACAGGATCAGCATGATCAGCTACACATGTGAATGTAGGGATATAGCCCAGTTTGGGGAAGAATTAACAAACATCTCAAAAAAGAAGAAATGAATCCCAGGCAAAGAGTAAGTGGGAAAGTATGAAGGTTAAATGAGATTTAATATATTATGGTAATTCTGAGAATGGCTTCTCTTATTACTCAGAGTTAACAAAATATATAAAAGTAATGAAAATGAATCAAGTACTTAGAACATGGCTTGGGGAAAATGGCTTAGTGTGGGGATCAGAGGAAGCCCATGTGGGTAGTTCTGACTGAATGTGTATAGTTTGACATGGAAACAGCCATGTCAAGGACTCTGGAGCCTTGGGCTCAGAGACATGGAAAAGTGTTGCAGAATATTTGTTTACACTGTGAAGATGTGTTTTGCCAAGGTGCCTCCTTCTGTTCGGTTTAATAAAGAGCTGAGTGTCCAATAGGTTGGCAGGGAGAGTCTAGGTGAGGTTTCCAGGGAGAGAAAGAAAGAGGAGAAGAAATCTATGCATGTGGGAGATGCCCATCAATGCAAAGTGATACAACTGGACATACAGAATGGAACAAGAGTAACAAGCCATGAGCCACAAGGGAGAACATGGATTAATATAAATGGGTTAATTTAAATTATAAGAGCTAGTTGGGGACAAGCTTAAGCTAAGGCCAAGCTTTCATTCATAATCAATAATAAGTCTCCATGTCATTTTTTATGACCTGGTGGTACCAAAAATATTCTACTACAGCAAAGCATGATTTAGGAGACAACTGAGTGTGAGTCTAGACAATGTGTGGGAAAAAAATTCTACCATAACCTTCTCCCCCTGGATACTTATGCCCCGAAGACTGTTCCCCTACAGAGATTGTTCCTACTGAGATCAGTTAAACCTGTCTCCTTCACCTTATCTTCCTGTTTGTGTGTCTGTGACAACCCCACCTCATGTTCAACTCTATAAAATAAACACACTGAGGTTCCAGGTGTTGTGGCTTTTCAAGCATACAGTCCAGTGTGTTGGCCTTTCCCTCACTCTCTCACCAACCCCTACCAGGTCCAAGTCCCTGGAACTCTGCTGCACGTGGTGAAATTTGATAAAGAATTTGCCATACAAGCATAAGAACTTCAGTTTGATACCCGAGAATTGATATAATGAAGCTGGGCATGCCTATAATACCATCACTGAGACAGAGACAGGTGCTTTATGTTTTGGGGATTGTAGGTAGCTTCCCTTGCCTCATCCCCTAGGTCAATTTCAAGGGAATCCCTCTCATGGACACTAGGTAAGGAATTAGACCATTGGCAGGTAAATCTGAGCCGGAGCCTTTCTGTGGAGGCTAAGGATTTGCACTTAATTGGGAGATGAGGTGCCAAGGTGATGTGGATGAAATCAGAACATGGAGTGAAAGGTGGAGTAGTGATGGAGTAGCATGAGCTTCTAGAGATCCCAAAGCCCAGACCACACCTGTTCAAGGGACAGATGATGAATGCACTCAAGATCTGGCCTTTACAACTAGGAACCTCCTGGGCTATATAGTCTTGATGGGACCCTGCCTAACCCCATGCCAGTTACTGTGAGCTTCACTCCACCCTTCTTACCTCTGCATTGTTCTAAACAAGTTACAACAAGTTCTAACAATGAGCTGCAACTGAATATCTTTGGATGACTGTATCATGTATCCCAAGCCACACCCTTTCCCACAGTCCTTGTTTCCCATTGGCAGCCACAGTACCATGATGTTTACCCTGGTTTTGAACTTCATGTAATTGGAATGTTCCTTTGTGTCTCCTTTTGCACAGGTTCCTTTGATGTGGCTGTTGTCTACTGACCTTAGTTCTCTATCTCAAAAAAATAATTATGGGACTTGCTAGGACTCATCAACCCCCTCCTAAATTTCTTTGGGACTCATTGTGTCCTTAGCAGGAGTCCTGTCACTTCCATGAGGCTCTCCCTGACATCAGCACCCTGTCTCTCTCCATGTAGGTGAGTTTAGAGAGGATGGTGAGTAGAAGGACAGATGGTTATAGGGGCTCAGAAAGCAATACCTCAGAGGATCTTCAGTGTCCACTCTAAGTGGCTCAGGCTCTGGACCTACACCCCATTTTCATTATCATGCTGTTGTCCTTCATATGGGAATCAGAAGAAGCGGAGACTAGTAAAATTATAATAGGGTTCCCGACACTAAAAGTGTCTGCTGCTCAGCCTTCACTTAAGACACAACAGGTTAAAGGAACAGAGAGACAGGTGCAAGCTGTCTAGGAAAACTTATTAGGTATCTCATCCTGTTACCAAAAAAAAAAAAAAAAAAAAAAAAAATGATAATTTTAGGTAATTTTTTCAGGGGCTTAGTAGATAATGAGTGTATACTGTTTTAAGTGCTTTGCATAAATGCTTTATTTGCCTTCACACAATTCTGACAATATATGAGTGATGGAGGACAGAGAGGTGTGTGACTTGTAGCCAGTGGCTATATTGGGATTCCATTCAGGATCTTGACTTTTTGATTCTGGTCTTTCCTGGTAATGGGTCATTTGAAGCATAGCCCAAATCTGGGTAAGCTTTAAGAGGGCATGGGTAACCTAGGAAATGTATCCACTGACTAGAACATAAGATTCGCTACCTCAAAATATGCTTAACAGTCAGAGGTCTGAGCTTGGGTCTTTGAAGTAATGAGGGAGGGGGAAATCAGCAATGAGATTTGTAGCCAAGCAATCAACTGGAACAAATCTTTTTTCACAAACGGGCTTTATACTTAAGGAGAATAGTACATGTGCTGAAGAGCCACATTAAGGATTAATCAGAGACAGAGTGTTCCTCCAGCATGGCACTCAGGGTACTTGCCTTGCATTTGCATTAAAAAATAGGATCAGATTTTACTAAAAGCAGATGACAATTGTGGCCTGTGAAGTGACAGGGAATGACATTTTCCAGAACATCCCCACTAATGATTTCAGTTGCTGGATGGGGGAACAGGAATATGGTACCCTGGAGTTAAAAAATCTGTTCCATACACAGGATCCTTCAAGGAGCCTGACTGGTGCTGGCTGTGTCCTGCTTTCTTCTACCCTCCCTCCTCCCTCCCCCTCCCCTTCTCCTCTTTATCTTTTGGAGATTTCCTGTATCTGGCCTCGAACTTTCATGTAGCTGAAGATGACCTATCATGAACTTCTGATACTCCTACCTTCATTCCCCTAATTCTGGGATTATAAGCATATACCACCACACTCAGGTTACTGGATACTTCAGATGAGTTTAGGACATTGTGTGTGCTAGGCAAGCATTATCCCAACTGAGCTACATCTCCAGCCTGTCTTGTTTTCTTAATAGTGATGTTCTTAATTGCCCTAGGCTTCACGTCTTTATATGTACAAGGTATTCTTATTGTGAGTGGCAGACCTTTTAGATTTTGCCATTAGACTTTAGGAGTCATGTATCCTTGCAAATTCTCTTCCAGTGCATTAGTGAAAATTTAGAAGTCTTTCCCACTTCTTTATATTTTGTATCTAACCTTTTGAAATCTCAATTACCTTGCTCACTCAATGAGGCTAACAAATTCAATAAAACTCCCCAGGGAATAAATGATGTGATGTAATATTCCTTAGCAAAGGGCTGGTGTGTATGAAATTCTCAGCTTACTTTCGGGTCCTTCTTCCTTAATTCTTCTGTTCATGTGAACTCTGAGAAGAGGTTCCTTAGTTTATTTTCTCTTTGCTGAAACCCACAAACCTGTCTCCTGGGGATCTGGGAGAAGTACTGATAGCTTCCTGATTCTTCCATCATCATATGTCTATGCAGTTCTCTGCAATAAACCTGCTCCCTATAAAATTCTAAACAGTATATTTCTCATAGCCATAAGACTGCTGTTTATTATGGGTAATGATAAGTCAAGAATAGTAAAATAGCCACCATTTTCTTCCAAAGGCCATGTATTCTTTTACATATATAGATACTAAACAAATGGAGGTATCTTTTTGGATTCATATCTGCCATGCAAAGAAGTAATAATATTATAATTCACCTAGTTGACAGATAAGGAAACACCCCCAAGAAGGTTAAATGATTTCCAAGTGAAGGACATCAAAGAAGGTATCTGGCACCTGGCCCAGGCATGTTCAGACCCCTTCAAGGCCTCAGGCCACACTCCCTCCTTGTGACCCCATAGAAGGGTCTTCTCTTGGGGTTTGCCTTGGCATCATTCATTAGCAGATCCCAGCCTGTGGGCTGAATCTGAATTCATGATACACACTCAGGTTTTCTATGACTTGTGCTCCCAGAATTTCATTAGGCTGACCTGTAATTGTTGTGGTAAATGTTTACACATCTATAAATTATTATTAGGCAAGTGAGGCAAGGTCAACCTTTATCTTACAAGGCACTGGGAACAGACTCCATAGATTTCCCGGCAGACAGAGAGGCTGGGATCTGATTAATTATGAACTGTGTTGGTGTCATATTGACAACACTATTTCTTGCTGTTAATTTTGGAATCCCAGTTGGGTCATCTTTTCTGAGCATGAAAAATTATCACCCTTCTACTGATTGTTTTGCAAGTGATTCAATTTTAAATCACTAATGACTATTGATAGCTGATCTTTTTACTCTGGCAGCAGAAACTGGACCTTATTTTACCATACTTCTAGTCATTAGGTTGGGCTAATATCTTTATTGTCAACTCAAGGACATTCTAAAATCGTTGTTTAAAAATTGCAGTTTTAAAAACTTCTAAGTAGAAAGTAAGTAGTGTAACTAGATATGAACAACATGTTTGATACTTTTATCCATTGTGTTATTTAATGTAACAATTTTGTTAATGACTGTCTTCTCCTTCTCTTTCCCTTCTTCAATATTGAGGATTGAACATAGTACGTGTCCTGGCATTGAGGTGGATCTCTAGATAGATTTATTATTTATTCATATATTTATTTTATTTATATGTATTGTTTAAAGTTTGAGACAAAGTTTCACTAAGTTATTCATGAGGGCCTCAAACTTCCCCTGCAGTTCAGGCAGACCTTGAACTTGTGATCTTCTGCCTTCAACTCTGGAGTTAAAGGCCTATGCAGTCACTATCTATGGCTTGTGACTTTGTCTTATTGTTCATAGTAGTTTAGGTAGCTGACATAGGATAGGATGTTAGGCTTCTCGAAAGAAATAAAACCAACTGGATGGAGGGATAGATGACAGACAGATAGAAGATAAGTTATAGACTGAAATACAGATAGAGATTTATAGAAATAATTTGTTGTAGGCAATGAGACTGAGATCCCACAGTCTGTTTGCAAACTTAGGGTATAGGAAGGCTCATGGTAAAATTCTTCCAAATGTGCAAGTCTGAGGATGAGAGGAAACATGCAAGTCTGAGGGTGAGGGGAGACAGCAGTGTAATTCTCAAACTGAATGTGAAGGCCAAAGAACTGAGATGGCTGGTGTTCGGATGCGGGAGAGTGTGGATTTCCCAATGTAAGGAAAAGAGACCAAATTTGCTCTTCCTCCATGTTTAGGCAGAGCCTAATCATTCTCAGTGCTTTAGGTGGGGGCCCTGAATTCTTAGTGGTTTAGGTAGAGGCCCTGAACTCTCAGTGGTTTAGATAGGGCCCCTGAATTCTCTGTGGCTTAATTAGGGTTCCTGAATTCTCAGTGGTTTAGGTAGTGTCCCAGGAGTCTTAGTGGCTTAAGGTAGGGCCCCTGAATTCTCATTGGTTAAGGTAGATCCCATGAATTCTCAGTGGTTTAGACAGAGCCCTTGGAACTTGTGAGGGAAGTCTGATCTTTTCTACCCAGTCTACTGATTCACATGCTTTCACTTATGTGCTCAGGAATAAAGTTTCACCAGCATCCTTAGCATCTATTAGACTAGGTGCATAGTGAACCATTACAAGAGGCTCATACACAGATGCAAGAACACTGATATTCATCCTCAGGAAGTTACTAATAGGAAAGAGGGGGGAGGGGGAAGAAAGTTTATCCACCCTTTGGAAAACTAAATTGGAAGTGACTATTACTTAAAGCCTTGAATACTTAAGTAGAACCCCTGATATGTAACTGAAGACCAGAAAGTTTCCTCTGCACTTCCTGGAAGTTCGGATCTACTCACCTGACTTTGTAAAGTTAGAATGAGGCTGTGTAATTTTTAGAGGTTAATAATATACTTCCACCCTGAAGCACCCAGATAAGTTCTTTCTGTGGCTCTACCTATCTCACAGGGTTTCTACCTTGGAAATGAAAGAATGGCAAAGCTGAGCTTCTTATCCTTTCTCCTGACTATCCCATCTTTGGCTACTTAACCCCTTAAAGTCTAATTGCCTTTTGTGACTCAAAATGTACAGAGCCCATCATTAGATGAATATTCAAATGCAATTCCTAGTCACTGGTGTACAGCACAGAGCTGTACACCCCTAACAAAGATACTTTGCTCAGTATATCTCCTATTTAACGCTCAAGATCATGTGGGCTGTCTAGCAGGTAAGATCCTCTAGAGATGGTGAAAGAGCTGTCACAAGACCATAGACAATTAAGCATCATGATTATGGACGTTCTAAGAAAAGCTATAGTCTTACCTTTAGAGATAATGCCATCTTAGGGTACTGTAGAGCTGACACCACTGACTTGTCTATGAAGACTGTCCCTAAGCTCCACTCTGTCTGCGTATGTGTAAACATCTCACTTGAAAATCATGCTGATTTAACACTCATTCTGAACCTCATTACTTGGCTTATAAACAAACCTTGATTACCACCACACAAATGCCTGACCCACTACCTGTTATATCAAGGATTGTTCATTTGCTAGCATCTTAGAAAATCAAGACAAACATCACATGAAAATATGCCAAGCTTTCACTTAAGCCTATCTGTTTGCTTGCTCAGTTTACTAAACACAACACATGCCTGACTTAATATGGACTCTTCTTCCCAGGCTCTGAATTCACTTTACAGGAAAGTGGCAATGAACAGTCCCTGCCCTAAGCTGATCTGTGTTGTTATTCTATTAGATGTTTCTTTAATGTCAGCTTGTCCCAGACTGCATCTTACACCTTCCCTGCTACCACCTTATCTGTGGTCTCACTTTCCCTTAGTTACCCTGGGTCCACTGCAGTTCCAGAGTATTCATGTGCATGTGCCCACAGAGGCCTGAGGTGTTTGTTGGGTGTCTTCCTTTGAGGCTTTTCACCTTAGTTTTTGATATTGGGTCTGTCATTAAACCTGGAGGCCATGGACTCAGCTAGGCTGGCTGCAGGAGTCTACCAGTGTCTGCATTGTTGGCCCTCCCAACACAGGTGTTAACAGAGGCGTGCTGCCCCATTTATTGAGGTCCTAGGGATCCAAACTCAGTGGGCACTTCACCAGTTGAGCCATTTCTCCAAGAAATTGCAAAAGCCTTTTGCAAAAAATAGGAGAGCATAAGTAGTGAGATACCCACCCTGCCCACACCTGTTTCACTGACCACGCCCATTGTGGTGGGGACAGGTGTGGGCATGACCTGGGGGGGACTAGTTTTGGGGTTGAGGACTCCAGCTCTCTCTCGTGCTTCCTGGTCAGAGACAGAGAGCATTCAGAGGCATCCTTGAAAGGAACCTGCTGGTGGTCATCTGTGTCTGGTGTAAGTGATTTCTCCCTGAATAAACATCCATCAGCCTATCCTTTTCCCAGGTTCTTATTTATCCACGCTATAAGTATAAGGGCCTTCGAAAGTCCTTTTACAAGTGTAGGGCAGAGAGTAATAGACAGGGAAACTGAGATACAGATGGTGTGGGTTTCTGAAGGCCTCCCCTCTAAACAATTGGAGGAAAACTCCTGAGAGCCTGTGTACTTCCAGGCTATTTCTTTACTTCCTTCTCTTAGGGTGCTTTTCTGTTTTGAGATGCATGGCTTTCACAGTTACCAGAGAAGTTTAATACAATTTGATTTTGAGTTAAATATGCCCCCCTTCCTGTCTTTCATAAAAGCCTAAAGCAGTCAGGTGTGTGAATCTTCATGCCAGAGCTACCACTACTCTTTGCCTCAATGACAGTGCCTCACATCTCAGAGGTCAGGATAATCAGAGCAACAAATCCAGGATGTATTGAACCACAGCTTGTTGATAATTATTTCTCCCCCTTTCAGCAAACTCCTATTAGTTGGTTCAAGGTTTGCATTTGCAGAGGGCTCTGTGCTCTGAATATCATTCTGCTTACCTCCTTTGCTCTGGCTCTAAACCTGAGTGCTGCAATTAGGTCCATCACCATCACCAGCTTCTTCTATACCCTCCCACATATTCACCCAACCAATCAATCACCAGGGCTTTCTGCCCTTCACAAGACCTTCCTAAGGCTTTCTACCTCCACTGCCTTTATTTTATCCTTGCTGCATTTCTACATTTGTGTCCTCCTATGCATTCACCTGCCACATTCTCTCAGTATCCTGCCTGACAGATAGCCACCTTCAGTGCCCCATCTAATCCATTGTCCTTAGCACAGTTAGCAAACTTTTTATAAATGTGAATGCCCCACTTTCTGCATAAGGAGTAAAAGGGATTTGTAATTGTAGCAGAAGTCACGTGGAAAAGTGATCAGAGCCTATTGCTCTACGATCATCCCCTTGTGTCTGTGTCACCCAGTAGAATAGAATACATGCTCATTGAGAACAGGGCTTATATGAAATTTATGTTCATAGTCTTAGCAATACATAATTCATATAAGCCTATTGTGAAGGTTTAATTGTGAATGAAGGAGATTAGCTACATGAGGAAGGGCCCTGATGTTACAAGAGGAAGACAAATGATAATACTGGCTTTGAGATCCGAACCTAAGGAAGGTATCTGGACAAACTCAAAATGTTCAGAGCCGAGCAGGTCAGAGGCATATGGATGATAGACTGACTGGTAGTGGTGCCCTTAGTGATGGCACATCAGTCTGGAGACAGACATTCATGAGTTTCACTGAGCTCTGACTTTAACAGCTAGATTCATATGAGATACTAGCAAAGACACTGTCTTGTCACCATTCCTTATAATGCTATTCTCCCTAGGAGCTTGTTTAATTCTTTTTTGAGTCTTAGTTTTTCAGCTTCCTGAAAGAAAGCTAAAAACAAAAGAGATATAGCTATTAACAGAGACTTTGTGTTTCATGCACAGGTCCCTGGATTCAATCCACATAACTAGAAAGTAAGCAAACTTGAAGAACACTTCCATGATAGAGAAAAAATGGTCCAGGGAAAAGAGTATAGTTTCTGGAATCAGATGGGCCTGTGATAAGTTCTGTTTTATCTGCATGAACTTGGGCAAATTACTTATTATCTGTGGGTATGAGTTCCATATTCTACAAAATGGGCAATACCAACTGCATGTGCAGAAAAATAAACAGAGTTGGTATAAAGAAGGTAACATGTAAATGTGCCATGAAAAGTGCTTATTACAATTCTCTTGGGGAAAACCCACCCAAACCCCTCCCCACTTGAAAGCCTCCTTTTCTACCTTCCCCTCTAGAAGTTAAAGTACACTCTGCCTGATGGCCAGTCTTTACATCCCCACTTTCTCCTAGCACTGTGAATGGTTCCCCTTTGTTTTCCTTTCTCCTAAAGAGAGAAGAACAATTTTATATCTTTGGCTTTTCATGGGCTCTTGACATATGTTAATGTTTGGAAAAATCAGCCTGGAACAGACAGGAAGCTCTTCCCAACATGGGCCTGGAGGCAACAAATAAATTGCTTTATAGAGATGGTTCTGTCTGCTTCAAGTTAAAGCTAAACAAAGAAAACAATCCCCTTCTGTCTTTGATGGCCACAAAGCTGTGGGCACAATTGCCTCTGGGTCAGAACTCTGCTTGTTCTGCCAGAGAGGGAGCCACTATCAAAGGCATCTTGCACCATGCGCCTGGCATTGTGCAAGACCTGTGTAGCTCATGTGTTACAGATGATGAACAGAAGTTTAGCAAGCTTAATTAACTTACCTACAAACTTACCTACAAAATAAATAGTCAAAATCAAATTTAAAAGCAGATGTGGTAGATTCCAATGCCTGAGTTAACTGTTCATCTTAATGACTGTCCTCAATATAGAAAAAGGGAGGAACAGGATTATGATTTTGATTTACAGAAAGCACTCAGAACACTTATCCTTGGGAAGTAGAGGTAGTGTGTCAAATGAAAGCCCTCTTGTGGTAGTCTGTGAACAGGGAGCTATAATTTCTCCATCCTTGAAAAGCTGAGACTTGTTGGGGAACACAGAGCTTTCTTTAGTAAGAGAGTCTGCAAAATGAAGGTGAACCATTTGCTCTATCCAGGTCTACTGTAGGCTTCTGCCCAGGGCACTCAGATTCATTTTGTGTTTTGCTGTCTCTTGTTCTAGAACAATGTGGTAGGTCATTGACAAATGACAACAAAAATTTCTTGCAAACCTTTATTATGTGACATTGTAGTTTCTTTCTTCAAAATATGGAATCTTTCTCTTTACTCCTTGAATATGTATTTAGGATGATAGGTTATTGGGAAATATGATGTAATGGCTAGGGGATGTAGCTCAGTGGCAGAGGGCTTGACTAACATGCTTGAGGTCCCAGGTTCAATTCCTAGTACCTAGGAGCAAAATCCCACAACCATGTTTTAATTTGATGTCCCATTGACAATACTTAGGACCAGTGAGATGGCACAGCAGGTAAAGGTACTTCATAGTCAGGCCTGGCAATCTGAGTTCAAATTCTGAAGCCCTTGTAAAAAGTGAAACAAGAGAAGTAACTTCACTATGTTGTCCTCTAACTTTCACACACATGCTGTGGCTTGTGTAATGATGGGAGATGTCATTCTGTAAATATCTTTCTCTTATTAGTTAATACATAAAGCTTTGTTGGCCAACAGGAAAGCAAGATAGGCAGTACTAGGAGACAAGGAGGATTCTGGAGATATAGTAGAGAGAAGTCAAGATGTAGGACATGACTGAAGAAGTCTGGACCCTCTCTCAGGTAAGATAAGACACTTAGATTGATAGAAATGGGCTAATATTTAAGACAGACCTAGACAATAAGAAACATTAGTAACTGGCCAACAGTTTCATAATTACTACAGTGTCTCTGTGTGTTATTTTGAGACTGATGAGGCTCTGGGACCACGGGGGCAGGAAACTGCTCATAACAATGTAACACTACCCATCCCTTCTGTCTCACACTATTGCTACCAAACATATAGATGGATATATAATTTCAAGACTGCAAAACTGCTTGTCTAATAATACTTGCCACCATCCCTCCTGGAGCTAGTTTTGAACTTCTGAGGACCATGTGGAGCCAAGATGAACAGAGCCAGCCAGGGGTCCCTGAGATATTCAACATGCAGGGATTATAATCTCCAAGGATGCCAAACTGCATCCAAAAGAATGCAACTCAGCTAAAATGCCAGTTGACAACAGGGATCAATTGAAACAGTCTCATCAAGAATCCTGTCAAGATGATCCATATTTGCTGCTTAAAGCCACTAAGATTTGGATTACATTTTTTTTTCTTAAGATAATTACCTGTAATAGCAGAGCGGGAGGGCAGAGGAGATTGGACTGATTTTATTCCTGAACCCTCAATATCTTTGGTACCTGGATGTCATATTGTATCTTTTTTTTTTTTTTTTTTTTTTTTGCCTTGAATTAGAACCTGAAAATGATCCTGAATAATGTGAGTTAGAGGTGAAAATGAAGGCTGATTCAACCACCCTCATTTATTTCCCATATGGAATCTAGGCTCTTGGGACAAAGACAAGATCACAAGAAATTTTCTGTTCTAGAAAGTAGACTAGGCTACATTCTAAAGGTATTTAAGACCCTTCAGAGATTTTTGTATATTTGATCTAGAAACTGAAGTTTGTTGGTGTTATTATTATTGTCATGATGATAGTGGGCATTTATCAAAATATACAGAGATGTACATTTTCTCAGTAATTTTTACTAAAATTTTCTGTGGATTATTCTTTAATCAAAGAGTTTGTTTTTTGAGAAAATCAACAAGATGGACGAACCTTTATACAAACTAATGAAAAAGCAGAGAGAGAACATGCAAATTAACAAAATCAGAAACGAAAAGGAGGACATAACAATGGACACAGAGGAAACCAGATAATTTTCAGGTCATACTTTGAAAGCCTATACTCTACAAAATTTTAAAATTCAAAGGAAGTGGAAAAATTTTGTCAAGCGCTATCGCCTTGCCTGCAAGAACGACGCCTCAACATCAGGATTCTTCTACAGCTATGTTTATTGAGCGGCTCATTACAGCAAGTTGAGGGAAGACCCAGAGGAGGAAAAAGGGCTCTGCTTATATATGCTCAAAGGAGTCATGTCCGTTACTGACAGGTGCAGCCCGCAACGGTCGTAACGGTCACCCCATGACGTGGATCGCATATCTGCGCCTTGCTGGCTTATGGACAGGAAACTGGCACCATCTTCGGGAATGGCACCGGAGGCTCTCTACAAAATTTCTGTGTAACTATCACCAAAATTAAATCAAGAACAAACAACTCAAATAGACCTATAACCCCCAATGAAATAGAAGCAGTCGTTAAAGCCTTCAAAAAAAAAAAAAAAAAACACATCACGGCTAGATGGCTTCCCTGCAGAATTCTACCAGAAATTCACAAAAATACTCAATAAAATACTGGCAAACCAAATCCAAGAATACATCAGAGAAATCATCCACCATGACCAAGTAGGCTTCATCCCTTGGTTGCAGGGATGGTTTAACATACAAAAATCTATCAACGTGATCCACAATATAAACAAACTGAAAAAGAAAAACCATATGATCATCTCCCTAGATGCTGAAAAATCTTTTGACAAAATTCAACACCCTTTCATGATGAAGGTCTCAGAGAGATCAGGGATAACAGGAACATACCTAAATATAATAAGAGCAATATACAGTAAACCAATAGCCAACATCAAACTGAATGGAAAGAAGCTTAAGGCGATTCCTCTAAAATCAGGAACAAGACAAGGCTGCCCTCTCTCTCCATATCTCTTCAATATTGTACTTGAAGTTCTAGCTAAAGCTATAAGACAACAAAAGGAGATCAAGGGGATCCAAATTGGAAATGAAGAAGTCAAACTTTCTCTATTTGCAGATGATATGATAGTTTACATAAGCGACCCAACACCTTCAGAATACTAGCAGGATACAAGATAAACTCAAAAAAATCAGTAGCCCTACTTTATTCAGACGACAAAGGGGCTGAGAAAGAAATCAGAGAAACATCACCCTTTACAATAATCACAAATAACATAAAGTATCTTGGGGTAATGCTTACCAAACAAGTGAAAGACCTATATAATAAGAACTTTGTGGCTTTAAAGAAAGAAATTAAAGAAGATACCAGAAAATGGAAAGATCTCCCATGATCTTGGATAGGTAGGATAAACATAGTAAAAATAGCAATCTTGCTAAAAGCAATATACAGATTCAATGCAATCCCCATTAAAATCCCAGCACAATTCTTCACTGACCTTGAAAGGATAATAATCAACTTTATATGGAAAAACAATAGACCCAGGATAGCCCAAACAACCCTGTACAATAAAAGAACTTCAGGAGGCATCACAATCCCTGATTTTAAGCCCTACTACAGAGCTACAGTCCTGAAAACAGCCTGGTATTGGCATAAAAATAGACAAGTAGATCAATGGAATTGAATTGAAAAATCCTGATATTAACCCATACACCTATGAACACCTGATTTTTGACAAAACAGCTAAAAGTATACAATGTGGGGAGGAAAGCTGGCACAATTGGATGATGGTGTGTATAAGACTGCAGATAGACCCATGTCTGTCGCTATGCACAAAACTCAAGTCCAAATGGATCAAAGACCTGAACACAAATCCAGCCACACTGAACCTCTTAAAAGGGAAATTAGGAGGTACCCTTGAACAAATTGGTATAGGAAACCGCTTCCTGAACATAACTCCAGTAGCAAAGACACTGAGATTGACAATTAATTAATTGGACCTCCTCAAACTGAGAAGCTTCTGTAAGGCAAAGGACACAGTTGACAAGACCAAATGGCAGCCCACAGACTGGGGAATGTTTTCACCAATCCAACATCTGACAAAGGGCTGATTTCCAAAATATATAAAGAACTCAAGACACTAGTCAACAAAACACCAAATAACCCTATTAAAAAATGGGGTACAGATCTGAAGAAAGAATTCTCAATAGAGGAAATCAAAAAGGCTGAAAGACAATTAAGAAAGTGCTCCACATTCTTAGCTATCAGGGAAATGCAAATCAAAAGATCTCTGAGATACCATCTTACTCCTGCTAGAATGGCTAAAATTAGTAACATCAATGACAACTTAAGCTGGAGAAGATGTGGAGAAAGGGGAACACTCCTCCACTTCTGGTGGGAGCGCAAACTCGTAAGCCATTTTGGAGATCAGTAGGGCGGTTCCTCAGGAAAATGGGAATTAGTTTACCACAGGACCCGGCAATACCCCTCTTAGGCATATACCCAAATGATCCACATCCATGCAACAAAGACATGTGCTCCACTATGTTCATAGCAGCATTATTTGTAATAGCAAGAACCTGGAAGCAACCTAGATGCCCCTCAACTGAAGAATGGATAAAAAAGATGTGGCACATCTACACAATAGAATAATGCTCTGTGGAAAAAAACAATGGAATCTTGAATTTTGCAGGCAAGTGGATGGCACTTCCTGAATGAGGTAACCCAGTCACAAAGAGGAACATGGTTTGTACATGGTCATATATGGATTTTAGACCTAGAGCAAAGGATTACTAGCCAATAATTCACATTGTCAGAGACAACTAGGATACAAAGTGGATTTTAAGAGATTCATGTAAGGTCCCTCACAGAAGGGGGAAAGAACAAGTTCTCCAAAGCACATGGGGGACAGTGAGGGGAGAGGGAACTCGGAGAAAGAGAAGGGAAGGAGAGGAAAGCATGTGGGACTAGGAAGATTGAGTCAGGGTAGGAATAGAAGAGAGGAGAGAGAGAGAGAGATAACACAAAAGAGGGAGCCGTTATTGGTTTGAAGAGAAAACTGAACCTAAAGAAATGCCCAGATACCTACAAGACTGACTCCAAATAACAATTTGAGCAACAGTGGAAAGGCTACCATAAATGCCCTTTCCTGATAGTGAGATCAACAACTAATTTATCTGCCATCATGGAGCCCTCTTCTAGTACCTGTTGGAACAGAAGCAAATACCCACAGCTAAACACTGAGTTGATGCAGATGCAGAGAGAGAGGACAAGACCAGGTTGCAGAAACACATAAAGACAGCTGACCTGACCAAGGAAGATCTAACGGCCCCCAGACTGATAGCTGGGACTGACTCAGTCCCCCTGTACATGGGTCTCAGCTAGAAGGCCTGAGCAGTCTAAGGGACCTCAGACAGTGGAACCAGGATATATTCCTGGTGCAAAAGGACCCCGTGGGCACATCCCACATGGAGGGATACTCCCTTAACCTAGAAACAGGAGAAAAGTCCTAGTCCCTACTTCAAATGAATTGACAGATTTAAGTGACCCCTCTTGGATGGCATCACCCTACATGTGGAGTGGGGGGGTGGAAGGGGAGAGTGGTCGGAGTGCATGTGAGGTGGGGAGACAGGGAAAGAGGGAAGGAGGGAAGAAATGAGGGAGGGAAGGAGAGGGAACTGGGATCGATATGTTAAAAAAAAGTATTTAAAACAAATAATTTTGTAGGGATGCAATGGAATTTGAATGAAATCTTGAGCAAGTCCCATCATGAAAACCATTGTTATGCTGACTACATTTCATCTTATATAACTCATAAAAAATATGGTTTTAATACTTAATGAGTGCTACAGTTGAAAACATTACATTTTTTTGGAAGTACAGACAGCTAAGTTTAGGAACAAATTCATATCTACAGTTAAAAATAGGCTGAATAGAATACGCTGAAATAAGACCCATGATAACATCACATAATTCTCAACATGTTTCCAGGTTTCACAGACAATCACATAACATACTAGTAATGGAAGTATCACAAGATGAAAGGGAAGCAACAATAACTAAGAGGAGACTTGGCAGATACTGCTATTACCCCATAACGATTCTAAAGCAGAGACCATAAAAATCCCACAACAACCATTTCAAAAGCACCTTAAGCAAGGGAAGTTACAAAGCTTCTGAAAAGGAGTATAAGATTTAATGGAGAATGAACTAGAAATTTTAGAACTAAAAAGTAACATAACTGAAATGGAAGGTTGCTGTGGGGTAAAAGGGCCAGCCAAAGTGGGCTGACCCACATTCACCAACTGACACCAGAGCCAACTCTGCCCCTGACCAATTGAAACACAGAGCCAGCCAATCCCTGCGCACCTTGACTCTGAACCCACTCAGAGAAACACAACACATGCAGGACTTGAAACATGAGCCAGTGAAAAGAACAATTTATCTCTGGGCCCAGAACCAAACAAAAAAAAACCCTGACTTTGAAATTAGAACCAAAGAAACACACTTTGTCCCTAGAATCAGAGCCAGTGAAAGAAATATACCCTGGCCCTAAGACTAAAAATAGATATGTGAGAGAAATACAGATTACCCTGACACCTGACACACTAAAATAACCAATCTCTAAGCAGGAAAACTAACCAATCCCTGCACAGAAAAACTTCTCCCTGGGAAAACTCTACCCCCAAGAAGCCCTATATAAGCTTGTCTGCCTGTTCAGTTGTTGCCTGTCCTTCACCACCTTGGCAGGGACAGCCACTGTCCTGGACCCCTCCTTCCCAAATAAATCTCTTTCTCAAAAGAGTCCTTGGTAAAGATCTTCATCTGCTGGTGCAAAACAGAAGTATCTTGCTGGAGCTTTCTCTTAGGGGGGCTGAGCAAGTACATAGCAGAAAAGTATCAACATTTCACCAGAGGGGAGGAGATTGCTACATTTCTGCAGAGGATTCCACTTTAGCACAGTGGCCCTCTAGGGGAAGAGCAGGATTGTTATATCTTATGAGGAGACCATCCCCCATGGAGCCCCAGATTCAGGTAACCTGGCTTCCCAGTGAGTTAGGACACCTTTCCCTCCAGGGCTGAGCTGTTCCATTGTGGCTCTAGGTGGCCTGGCTTTCGAATAAGTCAGGACACCTTTGCAACTCCAGAACTGTAACACTTACCCTGAGAGGTCAGCATTACTCTTATTATACCCAAGGCAGACAAAGCTATTGCCAGAAAAGAACAGACACACATATGCTTACATTTGGTGCCTAAACCCAGCAGTCATATTTACTTACAATGAACTAATAGCAGGTTGGGCACAGTGGAAGAATGGATTAATAAACTTAAATACAGGAGATGATGATTATACAGTAAGAACAAGAAGAACTAGACCAAAAGCAAAAGGAAGAGCGAAGAATGCTCTAAGATTATAATAAATGTCTATTATTTGTATGGTTGAAGTCCAGGAATGAGAAGAGAAAGCAAGAGGGTTTGAAAATCATTCAAATAATAATAGAAAACCTGCAAAAGTTGACACTCAAAATATAGAAAATTAAGATACTGTATGACCTCAAAGAAGGATAAATGCAAAGACACACCATTGAGCATAATAGTTATACCTATAGTCCTAGCACTCAGCAGGCTGAAACAGGAGGATTGCTGCCTATGTTACAGAGTGAAACTTTGTCTTATTTAATAAAGACAAATGCAACAGCTATCTCTCAAACATATCATACTTCTGAAAACAGAAGAAAGTGATAAAAATCTTAAAATACAGCTAGATATTGCAATAAATTGAATGGCAGGGGACTTTTCATTTGTAACGAGAGACTAGAGAAAGTAGCATAATAGTTTGCAAGTACTTTCACCTTCTTCCTACCTATACGTGTGTGTGTGGCACAAACTCTTGCACTTGTGTGTGTGCATGCACAAGCGCGCGCGCACACACACACACACACACACACACTTCATGTTTATATTCAACAAGTAACTTTTGAACATTTCCTGCTTTATTAATTCTAGGCCTTTGCTGCAAAGTAGAATCATCAGGTAGCATGTAAATGATGTGCACACTGAAGCCTCCACTTAGACTTATTGTCTCAGATGTGTCCTTGATGGGCTCAACTTTTAGCAAGGGTTGCAGGCTTCCCAGGTGAGCATTACTGACTGTTCCTTGTTCTGATGCATGTTTGATGAGACCTCTCCCTACTTAATATCTGGTTAATGATCCTAGGACTGTTTTTTTTTTTTTGTTGTTGTTCTTCCAGATAAGGCTTAAAAAGACAGTGACTCAGAGAAGCTAAAGCAGCTTCTCAGGCTGGGGATAGTGGTGCACAACTTTGATCCCAGCATTCTGGAGGCAGAGGCAGGCAGATCTCTGTGATTTTAAGGCCAGCCTGGTCTACAGAGTAAGTTCAAGTTCCAGGACAGCTAGGGCTACACAGGAAAACCCTGTCTTAAAATACAAACAAACAAACAAACAAACAACAACAACAAAAACCCAAGAAAGAGAGCTTCTCAGTCTACAGGGAGGGAAGTTAATGGTATCTTAGTTTACACTGTCTATGGGTCAAAAAGGCACTGTTCCCAAATGAGGTAAGATACAGAGTCAGTCTGAAAGAGGGCACAGTGAGGGGGCTGTGGCCTTCTGAAGGATAGTGGACTTTTCCTCAGTGTGTCAGGGAGCCATGGAAAGGCCTCATATGTAGCAATGACTTGGTGACATCTGCAACGCAGGAAGCCCTTTCAAGTATGCCTCTAGCCTAGGCTGATCCAAGCTCACTATGTAGCAAAGGATGACCTTGATGATCCAAACTCACTATGTAGGAAGGTTGACCTTAAACTTGTGATCTTCCTGCTCCCACCTCTCTAGTACTTGGTGTGTAGACATATGTTGTGGGATGGTTTGTATGGTGATGGAGATTAAATCCAGGGCTCCCAGCATGCTAGTTAAGCCCTCTACCAACTGAGCTATTTTTCCAGCCCCACTCTCACATACTCCTGCATTTGCCAATAAATCCACTACAAAAATAAGACAAGCTCTTTGAGGACTTAAGTTAATTAGTAACAGAGTTTCCAAAGCAGAATTTTCAAAGAATTCAGATGACTGGTGTATGTTCACAGATGACCACAGTATTGTTACTGTGGCTCTGCTACATGGTGCCACCCATCCCATGAGGAGTGAGCCTGGGGACATAAAAAAAAGTATCCAGCCTCTCCTGTCAGTCTGTCTGCTTAGCATGGGATCTGGCACAGAGATAGAGACCCACCCAGACTCCGGAATTGAAATGCATGGGTCCTCGTGCAGTTTCTTCCCAGCTGCTGTCTAACAGATGGTAAAATTCCTTTCCAGGTGTTTCATGACCTAACAGGTGTGCATGTGCAAGGCCTTCTCCTTTGCAGAATGTCTGCAAGTCTGATTTATTATTAAGAAATATGGAGAGTTCAGAACAGAACCAGGAAATGGGCAGAGACACAAGTAAATGGTTAACAGCTCCTTGGAGGGTATGCTAAAGTAAATTCACCCCAGCTCCCTCCTAACACACACACAAGGAAGGCCATAATGTATGAGGTGTCAGTCCTTTGAGGGAATTTTGGGAAGAAGGAACTTCGCCTTCACCCTCACTCCATTCTTCCCTCCCTCCTTCCCACACTCCCCTTTACTTCCTCTTCCCTCTCCCTCTCTTCCTCTCCCATCCTCCCTACTCTCAAAGTCCCAAGCTCTAGATTCTGAACTGCTACAGGTTTTACATTCCTCTCAGACACACAAGCTCCCTCCCCTTCGATCCTAGCCCTTCCCCACTTGCTGGCCTGTTGTAAATGTTTTTTGAGCACCTATCCTTTGCTAGGCCTCATGTTAATGGATGGGAAGGATGAATAGGTTTATAATGCATACACTATGCCTTCAAGGCATTTGCAGTATGGCAGGAGACAAGAAATGAATAGCAGTAATAAAACATCAAGATAAAATGGTATGAGAGGTCACAGGGAAGAAGCAGAGATCACTTCTATCTACATGAAAGCAGAGGTGAGCTGGAAATTGGACTGGAGTTGAAGGAGGGTCTGAATCAAATTAATTGGCATCATTAAGAATGCTGACTTTATCCAGCAGCTCTGATCTGAAGCCCGATTCTCATAAAAAGTTATCAGCTGTGACTTAATCAAGTCACTTTACTTCTCTGATTCTTGGTATCCTCTGTAAAAGTAGGTAAAATATTTGGCCATCAATATCCTTTTCACCAGTGTGATGGAGTCTGTCCAGCCCTTGCTTGTTTCCATCATGCTCTAATAGCTCCCATTGAAAGCATGTTGTAATAGTCTATTGAAACCAGCTACCACCCATTCTTCTTGCATCACCATCTTCTTGCAAAACAAACTTTTAATGCAAGTTGTCCATATTTGCCTGTCTGTCATCTGCTTATTCTACTTCTGTTACTCCTACCAGGCTGTTGCCTTCATTACCCTGCTGCAGCTACTACTGCCTCAGGATCCAGAATTCAAGGATCAGTTATTCAAATCTCTTTTTCCTTAGTTAAAAATGTCTGACCTTAGCTTGGCTTGTTTCTAGCCATCTTCTCTCTCTCTCTCTCTCTCTCTCTCTCTCTCTCTCTCTCTCTCTCTCTCTCATGACTTTTTTCTTTAAATTAGAAACCATCTTGTTTTATATGTCAATCCTAGTTCCCTCTCACTCCCCTGCCCCACACCAAGCCCCCATCTCATCCCCTTTCTGCTCCCCGGGGAGGGTGAGGCCTTCCATGGGGGAATCTTCAAAGTCTGTCATATCATTTGAAGCAGGGCCTAGGCATTCCCCTGTGTGTCTAGGCTGAGAGAGTATCCCTTTATGTGGAATGGACTCCCCATATACTGCCAAGGTCTCCTAAATGACACCACATTCAGAGGGTCTGGGTCAATCCTATGCTGGTTTCCCAGCAATCAGTCTGGAGTCCGTGAGCTTCCTCCTTGTTCAGGTCAGCAGTTTTGTGGGTTTCCCTCAGCCTGATCTTAACCCCTTTGCTCATCCCTTCTTCCTCTCTGCAACTGGGTTCCAGGAGTTCTGCTTAGTGTTTAACTGTGGGTATCTGCTTCTGCTTCCATCAGCTACTGGGTGAAGGCTCTAGGATGGCATATAAGGTAGTATGTCACTCAGCAGAAGCTCATCAACCATTTCTCCTCTTCCTGTTCCTTCCAGAAGCCCACATGACATTGCTTCTTCTACCAGTTACCAGGCTGTGGCTTCTCAGCCAATGCTTGCTTCTTTGCTTCTTGGATTTTATTCAGGTTCTGGCACATTGAGGATCTCACTCAGTGGTACCCTGACATTTTTCCAATTGCTGCTCTCAGATGTGCTTCCTGGGGTTCAGGCTCAGGCATTTAGGAGTCTGCTAGGCACTTTGACCTGAACATCTCATCAACATCTGAGTTCAATGCACCCACATTCAAACCCTCCCTCCAGCCTGCTCTCTAGCTGTTTCCATCACTGTGTGAACGAAGACAGGAACATGGCAGTCAACATGTACTCTTCATTTCTTCATACTCCATAGAAAATCAACAAGTAAATTCTGTGGGTTCTACCTTCAAAATATACCCTGAAAATGGACCAGTTTTCACCGTCTCTGGTGTTTGCACCCTGGTTCAAGCCACTGTCATTACTTGTGGAGCAGCCTGCCAAATGACACACTGTTTCTGAGTCAGTACCCAGAATGAGCCCTTTATATTGTTCCATGTTGTGGTGTGCCATGCCACATCATGCTTTCCATCTGTCCACAGAGTAAAAGCTGAAGTCTTGTCATGACTCATGACATTCCCATGGTCTGTCCTTACATATTTCCCTCCCCTATCATTCTGACTTTATGTGCTGTCAGTCTTCTGCTTGCCCTCCTCCAGCCATACTGGCTGGCCATAGGTGATCCTTAAATCTACCACATATGCCCTACTTCAAAGTCTTAGCATTTTAAGAATGACTTTTACAAGACTTATTGATGTGAATGTTTGCCTGCACGTTTTTCTGTGTACTACCTGTGAGCCTGGTGCCTATAGAAGCCATTGAATCCCTGCAATCAGCGTTACAGATAGTTGTGGTGAGCAACTGTATTAGAACCATGAAACTGACTCTTGTCCTCTGCAAGAGCAAATGTGCTTAACTGCTGAGCTGTCTCTCCAGTCCCGAATTTTAGCATTTTTAACAGTCTGGGTTCCAGATCTTCAAGATCTGGTTTATAGTTCCCCCAAGCTGCCATAGCAAAATACCCCTTAAGCTAAATAGAAATTCATTTATCACAGTTAAGGAGCTGGGAAGGTTCAAGGTCAAGGACAGGCAGGATTTGGTCACTGGTTATAGCTTCCTTCCTACTTTATAAATGGCTACTGACACTGTCCTTTTATAACTCTTCTCCACACATGCACATAGATTTTCCTCCTTCCTGTTCTATAAGGTCAACAACTCTATTGGAGTAGGACCCACCATTAAACTCTCATTTGATCCTAATTATATTCTGTTCTTTTTTTGTTTTTTCCCAACTTGACATAAGCTAGTGTTATCTGGGAAGAGGAACTTTAACTAAGAACGTGCCTCTGCCATATTGCCTATGGACTCATCTGTAGGGTGTGTTCTTGACTGATGGATGTGAAAGCCTGCTTCTGCCTTGGGTAGTACCACCCATGGAAAGTCAGTCCTGGAGTGTATAAAGCAAACTGAGAAAGCTAGTAAGAAACATTCCTCCATGGCTTCTGTTCCAGTTCCTTCCTCCAGTTTTATACTTGATTTTCTTCCTTGACTTACCTTAATGATAGACTCACCTGGAACTTAGAGGAAAGAAAGCTTTCCCTCCCCAAGTTGCTTTTAACCAAGGTTAACTACCACACATCCTGAAATCTCTATCTCCAAATACAGACATGTTTTAAGGATTAAGATTGTAACATTTTAATTTGGAGAGAGGCAGATTTCACACACATAAACACACATACATACATACACACACACACACAGAGAGAGAGAGAGAGAGAGAGTTAAGAAAGATATTATGTATTTTATTCAATAACTTCTGAGTAGTACTTAGACAAATGTTCTGACATGCTACTTCTCTGCTACTTAATGTTTGGTTTGGTCATGACACTTACATGCTAACTGTTATGTACTTATACACTTATTGATACTGCTTGCCTTCACTTAGGCAAAGGCTGTCACATGGAAGTGTTAAAAAATGTTACAACTGTTTCTAGAGAATGGCAATGAAGTGAGTGAATGGCAATGAAGTGAGTGAATGGCAATGAAGAGTATTTGAAGGAGGGACCTCTGTAAAGCAGGGGACAATTTCCCAGATGTGGGGAAGAGCAAAGGGAAGGTTCCATTGACTTGGATAGCCTTTGCTAAGCTGTCCTAGGAGGATGTCCTTGGAGACCTTGAATGGCAGATAGAAGACAGTGTCCTTGGGTAGCAGAATGTCATAGTCAGAATTGGGTGCAGTTCACTTAACCTGTGCTGAGGAACTGGGGAAAGGTAAACCCTGAGCATCAAGAAGGGGTTTTCAAGTAGGTCAATTTGCCCAATTGAATTTTCAGTATCAGACAATTGGTAACCTCTGACTCTGTCTTTTCTACAGTAGTATATTTCAACAATTTATTTTCACTTAGAAACCGTGCTTTTTGATCCTTTTGCATATAAGCATTCTAATTACTGAAGAACTTTTTGAGAAATCTAAATTAGAAGATTTCTCTCATTCTCTTGCTCTCTTGTAATGTTGTCTGCATTATTGCTGTGATAACTCAGAATGATCTCTCTCTTGTGAACTTTTGTATATTCTCAGAAGTTCAGTCAGTGGTTTCTCATTCTCTTGGAGAGAAGTTCAACCTTCCTACTGCTGGAAGAGCAATGAACTTGAATGGATATTTTTATCAAATCTTTGAGGCTAATAGAATACAGGAAGTCATGCATTTCTTTGGGACCATGCTTACTTGCACAGGAAAGCTATTGTGCAGAGGGTGGCATACATACTAACTCTTAGTGGAAGCCACAGTGTGCCTTTCCCAGGTAGAGATGTAGAGGTTATCTAGGGTAGTTCTCTGCTCTGTCACCTCCTCAGCTGATGGTCAGGCTTCTGCCCTGTCCACCAAACCTCTTCGTACCTTCAAATTCTTGAGGGCAAGGAAAGTCTTGAGGGCAAGCTGGTCCCAGCTGCCCTGGACCATTTCTGCCTGTGCCACATGCCTTTACTTTAATCTCTGACTTTCAGATTCAATGCACTTGTACCATGTGACCATTGATTTTATTACGTGGACACTGAATTTGTTCTTTCTTGACCACAGTTATATGTGAGCACAACTTGGAATCTCCTGGAAAGCTTAGTTATCATGCAGATTCCTGGCCTTCACTGGGAACTCTTCACATGGAAACCTGAGTTCTATTTCTTAATTCCCTATTGGTGACTTTCTTTTAATGAATGTGTGTGCATGCATGCATGTATGTATGTATGTATGCATGCATGTATGTATGTTGTTGTTAATGTTTGTGCACCGTGTGCATGCAGGCATCCTCAGAGGTCAAAAGAAGCCACTGAAACCTGGAAACTGGACTCAAGAAAGTTGTCAGCCATCCATTGTTGGTGCTGGAACTGAATCCACATCCTCTGCAAAAGTGGTGAGCATTCTTAACCACTAAGCTATCTCTCTTGCCCCTGAAGACTTACAGAGATAGCCCTTTATTTTGCCTTTCCCAGGGAACTGTTGTCTTTATCATTTATTCAATTGAAATATAACTGTACAGAAAATCTAGTTTATACATATTCCAATTATATTTATTGGTCATTTGCAATGGAGATTAGAAGGGTGGGGGATATCTGTTTGCTGATATGTTAAGACACTTACCATCTTATTCCATCAACTCAATAGATGAAATAGTTTTTATATTCATTGTACGTTTTTATTATGACAATAAAACTATATTGCAGAAATCTTGGGAGATAGGTGGAAAGGTATAATTTCCCCAATTTGATGCAACAACTGTTTCCATGCTGCTCTGGTCCCCGTGGGTCTCTGTGCAGAAGCATCTGTAAATGTGTGCTTTGTCACTGTGAGTGTTCACACCATTTACTGTGACATATAGTCAGAGAGCAGAGGCCAAGATCACAGATTGCTCTGTGTTACATCCTTCTTGGAGGACTTAGCCCACTAGATTCATAGGAGATTTACTACAAAGTGTTCATCCCAAGGCACCCCAAGGCCTCCTGAAGCATGAGATGCAGAATAATTTAAGCCCACATCCCCAGTTTACCAAAGTCACAGGCATCCCCTGGGCTAGTATGGATGGGATTTTTCAATTTAGTCCATGTGTACTGTCACTTCCTGCATGCCATAAGATGAACAAGATTCTGTCACTGCCCTGGAGCTCCCAGGCTGGTGGGGAAGACAGGCACATAAACAACAATTACCATATGTGTAACACTGGAGTTTGGCACATGATAGTACCCTGGAGGCACAGCCCAGACACTGGCTGACCCTCCATAGAGTCCTGTGCTTCTATTCGTCCCTCAGATCCCTGTGGAACCAAGGGACTTGAGAGGATTAAAATCTCAGAAACTCTGTTATGTACAAGATCTTCTATTACATTGTGGCATCACTTTGTGAGGCATACCATACTGCCCCCTTTTACATTTTATTATGTTTTGTTGGAATTCTGAAATATCTAAAGGACAGAAATGTGATTAGCTAAACATACATACATATGCCAGAGTAACTTAAACAAAGGCACTATTTTACTGCATTTGTTTCCTATAGTCTGTAAAGCAAGCAAGACCCCATGCTGTTTAAGTGTACTCATTGCACAACATTTGTACCCACTGCACCACATTTCCCTCCTTTCTTCTCTCCTAAACTAGACAAAACAGTACTTTGAAGTAGCAATGAAAATAATCTTATGGTTGGGAGTCATCACAACATAAGGAACTATATTATAGGATTACAGTATTAGGAAAGTTGAAAACCACTGTGCTTGGGGTGAGAGAAACTCCACATTTGCCTGCTGTACATGATAAATTCTTTACTTTGTCCAAATTTATCATTATTCTAACTGTGATGGCAATTATATTGTGGCTTCTAATTATTGTTTTACAAATTATTCAAATAGCCTGAAATGAGTAAAAATAATATTTATTTAAGTATACTTAAACTCTAATGTTTAGTTTTGTTTGTATTTTTCAAGCTATGTATAGATGAATTCTATAGTAATGTTGTACATTAACTCCCCTTTCCTATTGCTATACCAAAATATTTGAGACTTTGTAGCTTATAAATAAAAGAGATTGTCAGCTCATAGTTTTGGAGGCCAAAAGTCTAAGTTGAAAAGCCTTGTGTCCTAAGTCACTGATGAGGGTTCCCTGGACTGCACCATATCATGACAGTTGACATCATAGCACAATGGCATGTAAGGGAGAGATTACTAGATGAGACAGGAAACCAAAGAGTGGGCAAAGCTGCCCTTGTTCTTTTTGTAGTCAAACCTGCTTGTAGGAACTAAGCATTGTCCTGAGGCAGTGTTTTTAATAACCTGGCCACCTCCCTCTAGATGTTGCCTCGTAAGGGGTCTACTACCTCCACACACTAATTGGGGAAACAGCTTTCAACACATGGAACTTTTGGAGATATATTCAAGCCATAAACTAGTCTTCTGTGTCAGCATTATGTTCCCAAGTGTTTAGCCTGTTGAGACTAGTTTAAGTGGAGACTGTTTCCATCACGGTGTGTGGACATCCCATAGTGCATTTATGCATGAATATCCCACAATGCACCTATGCATCCTGATGCTGTCAGACATTTTGACTGTGGTGGTTTGAGGATACAGAGAGGTTGATTGCATCTCTATCCCCATGGGGATCCAGACCTCACCAGATGATTACCAAAGGCTTTCTTTTCCCCTAAAAAATCTGTGGTAGGCAGCATCATGGACATGGATTAAGCCTCCCTCTGTGTGGGCTCTTTTCTGTATTTTGTTTTGTGATCTTACTCTATTTGTCTCTTCTTGTATCAGTAGCACTCTAACTTAATTAACCAAGTTTTTAATCACTCTGAAGCCCAGGAAGGCAAATTCTCCCCTTTCTTCTACTTTTTCAAATACATCTTTAAATTTCCTGGGTCTTTATATTTCTAGGTTTTAATTAGCCTTTCAAGAAACACATGCATACACATATATGCGCACACACAGTTTTCTTTTAATTAGAGACCATCTGGGTTTAATTTTGAGTAAGTTACAAAGTTGGAATGTAATTTTATTTTGTTCTGATTTCCTTCTTATAGTGATGGTCAATTGTCCTGCTTTATTTCTTGGCTGTTCACTGATTTATTAACATAGAAGCAACATTTTTTTTCACAAGTATAGGTGATCCTCATTATTCATAGATTCTGACAATGTCTACTCACTAAAATTTATTTGTGACCCCAAAATCAATACTCATGGCATCATTGTGGTCATTTTCTAATATGTGAGAGCAAGGAAAGATTTGAGTCAACTGATTGGTGTATTTTCAGTTCGTGTCAAACAAAGTGGCATGTGTCAGCATGCTTCAGTTCTCATCATATAAACAAGTGTTCCTTCTGGAAACTTTTAATGTTTCTAAAATTTTATTTATTATAGTATTATAGTCGTGTGTGTGTGTGTGTGTGTGTGTGTGTGTGTGTGTGTGTGTGTGTGTATGCGTGCCATGAGGCACATACAGCAGACTGCTGAAGTTCTATACTACAGTTTATATATCAAGGAATCTATAATGTGCCTTATGGAGAAAATTTGCTTGTTAGATAAGTCTGGATCATGAGCTGTAATGCTGCTGGCTGTGAGTTCAAGCAAGGTTAACAAATCAACAGTATTTTAAAAATTCTTTAAACAGACACATTCACTCATGGCTGATGGAAATGTTATAAATGCAGGCTTACAGGACTATACATACATACATATATATTTTCCATAACCAATGGTTCAATTTAGTGTTACGGTAAATTCATAAAACATAACTATGATCAGTATAAAGAACTGGTTGCATTTGATTATGATTGGCTTTCTTTTCTGTCTTTACTTCAAGAATTTCTGAATGACTTTAACCGTCATCATATAGCTTACATGTTTCCAATCTATTATGAGAATATTTGTCTTTTTAAATGATAGTTAATATGTTCATGAATAGAGACATATATTGGCTCCTCCCTCCCTTTTTACTTTGTATTTTGCATTTACCTGATTGTTTTGCTTCTCCTTATTTTATTTCCATGTTTACATTCTCAAATTATATATATTTATTTTTGCACTTTATGTTTTTATTTTATACATTTGACATAATTTTTGGTATATATGTTGTCCTTAAATTTTAACATATGTATTTGCACAACAAAGACTAAGCAACTATATTTCTTTCTTTCCCCCTCAAATTATAAGGATGTCATAATATGTCTGCTTTAAATCTGACTGTGAATTCAGCCCAGTATTAAAATATTTGCCTAGTATGTGCAAAACCCAGGGTCAAATCCCCTACACACATTACACACACACACACACACACACACACACACACACACACACGGTAGATAGACAGACAGATGGACATCCAGATACTTTATATTTAACCAGAGATGGTGGCACACACCTTTAATCCTGTTGCTAGAGAGGCACAGGCAAGTGGATCTCTGAGTTTGAGGTCAGTCTCATCCACATAGTGAGTTTCAGGACAGGTAGGACTATGTAAAGAAAACCTGTTTAAACATCAAAGCAACAACAACAACAAAAACAAAGAAAGAAAGAAAAGAAAACAAGAAAAAATATATATGTAAGTACTATGTCAGTATTTGTTATTGAATTGTCCTTATTAAATTTTGAATCTGAAATGCCTCCCACAGATGAATACTTTGCAGCCTGTTCCAGGCCATCTAGTCGTACTACCTGGGGGCAGGATGACAAATCTTTAGAAGTTGAGGCTTAGCTGATAGAAGGAAGGGCTCTCTGGAGGTTACCAACTGACCTTTGGCCTGTCACTCTGCTTTGTTGTCCACTGTGGCATGCTCATACACCATGAACAGAACCATCCCACCTTGATGTCCCCTCCCTGGTGGACTGAAATCCTCTAGATCCATAAACTAAGTAGATCTTTCCTCCCTTAGGCTGTTTGAATGAGGTATTTCAGCATAAAGCAAGAATTGCTGTAGTATGGCCTTTCTAGGCTATGAAGAGTATCTTGGCCAGGAGCTTGGTCTCAGGTGGCAGCTTGAGAGAAGAGATTGATGCTAGTGTTCACATAGGGTTTTGTCTTCATCACCTGCTCCTTCCCCCAGGACATGTGGAGCTGATGTTAAATGCAAGATCCTTGCAGTGTCACCCCAGGGAGATTAAGAGAAGGCCAGCCCGCCTCGCTACTGTTCTGACTTCAGCATGGTGCTGAGGGGTTGCTCTTCTCCCAACTATTTTTTCATCAGCTGATGGCCTTGCCGAGTAAGGACTTCAAATCTTGAACATTTTAAGCAATTTTAAAAATGTGAAACAGGGAAAGAAAATGATTCCCACTCTACCTGGGAGTCCTGTGGGTCCTCACAGTCAGACTAATGCCACTTTTTAGAAATGATTAGGCATCACTACCCAACGTGGGGCCTTTCTTCTCCCTTTCTTTCATTTCTGTCTCTGTGGATTATGGATGAAATTGGCTCTTGAAGCCCTGCTGGATCCTACCTGGAGCTTTAGGTCGGAATTGCATTCCTCTTCGAGGGCAGCTCTCATCAATGAATGTGTGTTTTGTGGCAGGCCTTGGACGAAATGCTTACTTACATACCTGCTAACTCACTTAAGTTCACCAACACAAGGCAGAGCCCTTTAAAACCAATTCATTGTCTGCAGTTTGTAGCTTAGGAGACAGAGGGGCTGTAAGGCCAGAGACTAGGCAGATCCCTGCTTTAGCTCATGTGCTCAATTCTGGTTCTGCCCTTTTCTCTTGAGCAGGGCCTATAATTATTAGGGGATCTCAAAATTGCCTGGGGAGCAGATAAACTTCACCTTGTTGGATAGCGACCCCTTTCCTGTATTCAGCCTCTCCTCAGTAGTACCTAGGAGTCTGTAAAGTCACCATTCTCCCTAGATGCTGCAGAATGTCAGGATGAAGGCAAAGCATCCAGAGACATTTAGCCAAAGAGATTAAAGACCTGTCCAGACAAGAAGTAACCCACTACATAGCTCCCCCAATGTAACACCTCTCTTCTCTGCTTCGCTAGTCTCAAGATTGTGTCTCCGATCTGCTTCTTTCAGCTTCTCCCTTCATGCATCGGATACATCCTTGGATTTCTAATTTGTGCAGGGTTAGGAACTAGCTTGAACCAGACCCTTCCCAGAGGACCCTGAAGCATCTCAGACTGGGAAAGGGGGGCAAGAGGATCAGTCTCTCTAGGTCTGGCACTGGGTCCTGCATCCTAGGAAGCTGAGAGCATTTGCAGGAAGAGCAACAAAAATGAAGCTGGAGAGAAGCTTCTCCTTTGTGTCCTCCTCCTGCCTTCTCTGAAAAAAACATACCCCAACCAGGTCCATTTCCCTTATTTCTCACATTCTTAGATCTTCCTCCCCAGGGTGCCTTAGTAAGGAAGAGAGGTGTCTAGGACAAGAGGCATGTGCAGCAAATGCCCTGTTCCTCTGGCTCTTCAGGGTTTTTGCCTTCTCTTCCTCTATGGCCATGGGATCTGGGGCTGGAGGCACAAACTCCAAGCTTGCTATGAGTTTCTGGCTTTCTGGTTCATGTTCACAAATATCTGTGATGTAATGTGGTCCAAGTCGGTACCTCCGGTGGAACAGGAGTGGAAAATTGTAGTGAAAATGGCAGGGGTTTGGGGGAGGAAGCAAGTCATTCTGGAATCCCAGAGAAGGTTTGGGAAAAGCCACAGGCTAGCCCCCTGCCCGAAAGCTCAGAACCTGAACATAGGCTGGTTTTCCAAGGCAGGAGGGAATTTCATTATGTCTCCTTTGTTTTATAAGTCACTGTATTTTAGAGATTTACAAGCCATTAGGGAATGGCTTAAGAAGTTAATAACCTGTTACCATTCTGGAGAATTGCATCTGATGTTGTTTATAGCTGTTTGGCTTATGAAAATAAATACATTAAGATCGAGAGGTAGTCCTTACTCATGCCACTTACTGAAGGCAGATCATCCAATAATAAGCAAATATCATTAGTCTTTAATTCACATGGGGGAGAACTTAGATTTTAAATACTAATTATACTTGTGGGCTTGCAGTTTTTGAAAACTAAAGTGCAAATGACACAATTAACTTAACATCACTGGTACAGACTATTATTTGTGAGGAAAAACAAAGTAACAGGGAATGATAGCCAGGGGGAGTGATGCAGATTATAGTGAGCTATAATTAGGGTATCTTAGACAGGACACTGGATTCTTCTTTGCTGGGGAAGAAGTTCCAGGTTTCTTCTGAAGCCAGGAAGTTCACTTCCTTTGGTTGGCTTTACTTTGCTCATTCAGCTTTAGCTAGGGACAATTCCCTAAATGTAAGCATTGAAACTCAGGTGTGTTTATGTGTTTGTTTTTGCATTAATATTTATCAGGGGAAGTGTGTGTGTGTGTGTAGTTATGCAAGAATATATGTGTTTGTGAGTACACTTCTGTGAATAAAAAAAAAGAGACCAGAGGTCAACCTCTGATGTTCTTCATCAGGAGCTGTTATCCATTTTTTTTTTTTTTTTAAACACAGGTCCTCTCACTGGGACTTGGGTCTCACTGATTTGCCTATTCTGGGGAAGCCTAGGGGTCTGTCTGTCTGTCTCCCTTCTACAGAACAGGGATTACAAGCACTCAACAACAGACCTGGCTCTTCTATAGTTGCTGAGAATTGAACCCTTCCTCATGCTTATGTGGCTGATGCTATCTCCCTCCTCCTTCCCCCTTTGCTGGATTTTAATGGATAAAGTGAAGTTTACCAAGGACAAGAGATGGGTGATATCCAGGGAGAGGCTGGAGAGATGGTTAGGAAGCAGGGTTTGTGGGAGATGCAAACAGCGTCTCAGCTTGTTCATATACTCTGATAACTGAGTCCATTGCCAATGTGTTTCTCGCTTCAGCCCAAGGAGCCTGACATTGTTCTGCT
Organism: Phodopus roborovskii; assembly: GCF_943737965.1. Lineage (NCBI taxonomy): Eukaryota > Metazoa > Chordata > Mammalia > Rodentia > Cricetidae > Phodopus > Phodopus roborovskii. The sequence continues at coordinate 72,122 of NW_026125320.1, read as the reverse complement.
TTACCTTCTCCCAGTCTCTTTCACAGTGCAACCTCACCCTGTGTCATTCATGATCCACAAAGGAACTGTCTAGGTCTAGGTTGGCCTCTGCTGACTGTCCAGCCCTTGTGTTCTCCTAATGACTTTCCATCTCATTTTGCTGTCACACCCTTGCTTCCTCTTTGTTCTCATCCCCATCTGCCTCATCTCTCCTCTGAGCCTTCACATATGCTATTCCTGCTGCCTGGCAACCTCAGTTTTAGAGAAAATATTATCTTTCTCTTTTCCATCCTACTCCCTATCCCTACATGTTCTAAATCATTTGTTTTGTTATTCCGTATTTCATTGTAATTCATTCATTCGTTACCCATGTCATAACTGGGTGTGTGTGTGGGGGGGGTATCATCTCCTCATTGAGATTCCATGAGAGGATATCCCTCTCATTCACAGCTGTATTTCCAGTTGCAGTGCTGTGACAGGCACCTCCCAGGTTCCAAAAAATTGTTTCTAGAAAAATCAATCAAGGAGCAGATTCCAGAGGCCCTTGTGTGTCAGGCTATAAGCTTTTAACCAGAGGCTGTGAACAATAGGAGGCCAAGAGAAAGATTTAACCAGGCCTGTGATGAGCATGGTGTGGGTCTGCCTGACACAGAAAATTAAGTTTAAAATATTTTCAGTAATTTTACTCATTCTATGATTTCCTGGCATGCCTCTGTGGTGATGTGATGATGGGCGCAAAAAACGATTTTCCTTTCTCCAGTAAAACATAAAACCTATTCCCTGCAGGGCCTTACGCGCACAGAATGAAAACAGAACCGACTGGCTCTGTCCAGACAGGCCAGAACTGGTTAGCAGGGGGGTGGTGGGTCACTGACAGCAGAGGGGACTCTGGTTTGCAATTTTAAGGAGACATAAAATGCTGGCTGGCTTTCACAGAACACAGGGCTGAGCTGCAGAAAACTGTAAAATCTCCCTGTTGCAATATAAATATGGGATGAAAGTTGATTAACCAATTTTATGTTGTTATCTGAGCCTTCAATCCATTTGCACTTGAATTAAAAGGACAGAAATTGAGTTTTGGCTGGACAGGCATTTTTCTACAGGCAACATACTTAGAAGAAAAAAGTATATAGGTTTCAATTCTTTCTTCCCCTGAAAACTTTATGTGCCACAGAATTTTCTATGATGTTGTCCTACTTGGCTTTTGTGGAATCATTGCCAGGGTTTCATATAAGAACTGGGACACACAGGCTTCCATAGAAAGAAGATCTGCATTGGTTACCAGGTCATGGTTGCTTTATTTCTTAGCTGGATTGCTGTAGTGTCTGCTACCCAACCTGCCTCTTGTATACTTTACAAAGCCTTGGTCCATCACTGTGCCCTGTCCTCAGGGATGGACGTACTTCCAGTGTGCCTCCAAAGAACTTACCATCCTGCCAAAGTTCTCCATTTGTTCATCTATGAAGCTCACCACAGAGTTCTGTCTGTAGTGCTAATCATCAAAGCCATTAACAATCCATCTGCACATGTGTACTTTTTTTTTTTAACTTGCCCACTTTTCCCTCTCTGTCATTCTCCTATAATGACATACCAGGTCCTTCTAGATTTTCCAGGCTTACCTCTCTAGGCATCCAAGAAACCACACATGTATTCACTCCGGTTGATACCAGTCTATCATGCTTCCATGCACTATCACTTCCAGCTCAAATTACGTTCATCTGATAAAGCTTGATCAAGGAAGCAACATGGAGACTAAAGCATCTTCCAGTTTTCCTGGCAGTGTGACTCACTAAAACAAGTGTCAGGAAGGGCCACTTTGGCCAGATGAAAGAAAGAAGTGAGCTCGTCTAAAGATATATGGTCTCAGTTCCAAGTGATACCAGTGTCTCTGCCACTGACTTCCATTTGACAGTTTTGCATCTCATGTTTTTTTGGATACCTAACCTCTAGACATAAAGCTTGATTTTGAATTGAGTCTTTGGTTCTTACTATGACATTAATTTTGACTTCCAAGTTGTTAGAAAAAATCTTTTTGCTTCCAGACACTTTCTTCTTACTTTTGTTAGGTATAGGATTTGTATTTGCTGTACCTTGACAGGGGACTAATTTCATACAATCATTCAACTCTCCATGTTTCCCCATTGACAACACAAAACCAGTCAATTTGACCTTTTTGATATATATATATGTGTGTGTGTGTGTGTGTGTGTGTATGTGTGTGTGTAATACATATATTTAATTAACAGTTTTTCATTTATTTTACAATCTGACCACAGTTTCCCCTCTCTTCTCTCCTTCTGTTCCTCCCCCCCCCAACTCCCATCTACCCCTACTTCCCATCCTCTCCTCCTGCTCTCCATTCAGAAAGAGTCAGGCCTCCTATGGACTTGAACGAAGCATGGCACATCAAGTAGCTTCTCCTTCTTCAAAAAGGCTGGGTGAGGTAATCCAGCATAAAGGAACAGTTTGACCTTTAAGACCTTTAAGACTATAGACCTTCCATTCTAGTCTTGAACCAGTTAGTTGTTCTTGAACATACTGTGAACTTGAAATCTCTGCCTAAAATTGACATTCAATTATTATTTAATGGGGCCAGTTATTTGTCATTGAGAATCCTTAAGTTCACCTTCCAAAATCAGGAATCAAAGCCTGGTTCTTCTAAAACAACACGAACTTGGGCATATCAGTTAATAGCACCGAACCTCAAGAACCTGGCTGAAAATGAAATCCATAACCTTGACTTTCATAAAACTCTTATGAAAATTCTGGGAAGCATGAGGTATAGCACATTTCCACACAAGTGCTTTGATAATGTCAGTGAAGCTTCCTTGCTCCCTTACAGATATTGGTGGCAGTTTGGAGAGTTCTTCTGCTTCTGGACTAAGGTATACACATAGTGTCATACATCTGATTCCCTAAGAGCCAGTGGAACCGAGGTGCAGAGGGTGGTAGTCCCTTCTTAATTGAGTCCCACTCCTGTAAAGGCCACATAGTGCTAGCCATTGCATTAGTGGCTGATTGTATGATGAGTTCAGATGGTCTTGGGGATCTTATTCCATTGAGCCTTATCATAACTTGTGGTTCAAACTTTAGAATTTCCAACATTGCTCAGGGAATTCTCACTTAGAAAATCCTTTACCTGAGTCAACTTCATAGTCTAGGGGAGGGGTATAGGGATCTTTCACAGAACTCCTGGCAGCTTCTTCATATGCTGCCAAAATTGGCTCTGGGCCATTCCAATGACTAGAATGGACAGCACCCTCTATTGGCCATCAAAACACTAGCTTCCTTTTCCGTCGTTAATGCTTATTTCTTAAGTGATCTTTGATGTATCTCTTCATCTCTTCTATTTCCAGTTCCTTCAATTGACCAATGAGGGCACAGGGCCCTCTTGAAGATTATCTGAAATGTCTCCATGCTGTAATTGTTATTAGTGAGTGTCCCAGGAGCATCTGTCCACACTTGTGCACCTTGTAGGGATGCTGACCTAACAGGTATGTACAATGAAACATCCCAGCTGAAACACATATCAGGCACTCAGTAACTGCCATGCTCTATAAATTCCATCATGGATAACTAAAACATGTTTTGAGTATGTCTGACTCCAGGCACTTTGCTTCACTAGCAGTGTGAATGCCACACTGACTTAGTTAGGACATTCTCTGGTGCAGACTCTGAGACAGGAGGCATTTACTTGGAGACTACCAGTGGAAGACATGATGAGCTGGGGGTGGGGGGAAGGGGGTGGGCATGTCATGGAGCAGAGAAGGGAGGAGAAGCTATGTTGGGTGCACTATTGAGGAGGTCACTGTTACCAGCAACTAGTACAATCTTCAGGGTTGTCTAAAAGCTGAGGGAACATGGATCAAAACTGTCCCATTGTATGTGTATGGGAGCATGCATGTTTACTCATTTACTGCCTTCTGATCCTGAATTGCTGGAAGTCTCTTCAGGCAAAAGCTCTGGTTCTTTAGTATGCTGCTGCTGTGGTCCATTTGAGATACTGTTCCTGGGAAAGTTTCTTAGGAGGAGACACAGATGACACTGAGCTATAAAGTCCTCAGGATCAGCGACATCTGGGGTACGTGGATGTCTATAATATGTTGGAGTTGGCTCATGTGAATTCCCAAGAGCTGACTGTCAACCTTTCAGAAATTTTTGCTAACTGGTTATTAAACATAGACATCACTAAAAATTGCATTTAAAAACGTATAATTAAGTAAGTGATATGAAAGGCAAAGGAAATAAACTTCCAATCTCCTTTAATTATTTTGCTACTTTGTTATGATCTGTGCTCCCGAGGTTGTTGTCACCTAGAAATTCTTTCCTGAGACTTTTCCTGGGGAAATGTAGACAAATGTCTACTCACCTTGAGAGGGGAAACTGATGATAGGCCAGAGAAATGATTCCATAATAGTCCAATTTGTCACTATAGCTTACTGGAGTGACTTATGAGTAAAGTGACTTGTGACTTACTGAGTGAAGGATGGGTGAGGGGTTATGTATGGGAGCATGGATGCCTGAAAGGCAGGTGCATTGCTGAAAAGCCCACCAAACCTTGAATCTCATCCAGGCACAATATCCAGGCATTTCCCTAGATCAGCAGTCTTTACTGCCCTTGTAACCTTAGGAAGAAGGGACCTTATGAATCTGATAAATTTCAAGGGCTTCCTGACACTTGTGAGTTGTTTATATCCTGAGTCTAGGGTTGAAGATTTGAACTCAGAGGAAACCATTACATCTTCGTACAGGAAAAAATGCAATGTGATGATGTACATGGACATCAGCCATAGGCATTTGGGAAATAATAAGACATGGAAACAATAGCATGGCCTTTATTTTCTGCTAAAAGACCAATGATCAAATGTTTGCCAGGATCATTGGTTGAATTGTTTATAATAAATATGGGCAGAGCACCTTCTGTACTCTAGAACCATAGCCCTAACAATACTAATGCCCTGGTCACATATGGGAAATTGTAGACTTGGGAGGTGACCTATGCATTCAGGAAGGAAGCCTTCACACTCCCTTCTGTCCTGCCTGACTCACACTAGCAAGCATGGTGCTTCTTTGTAGCTTGCCTCACCTCTGGCTTGTCTCAGATCTAAACCCACACATAAGAAAACCAGGAGTAAGATACATCACATTTGGACCTTCAGTTGTAATGGAATCTGAGAAAGACAGTATATTAGTTGTCTCATTGCTGCAACAAAACACCCGATCAAGGCAACTTGAGAAAGAAGGGTTTGCTTTGGTTTAGGTCCAGTAGTTAGTTACACTCCATCATAGAAGTAAAGTTATGGACTGGTCACATTATATCCATTGTCAGAAAGTATAGGACAGGACACCTATTCTTGTGCCCACCTCACTTTCTTTTTACACAGTCTTAGATTCTTGCCTATGTAACAGCAATGTCCATGTTTAGGGTTGTTATGCTCACCTCAATTAACCTAATCTAGATAATAGCCATGCCCAGAAATTTATTTCCATGGTGATGCTAAATCCTGTCAACTTGGCAGACAAGATTAAGCATCACAGATGGGTTTTAGATTTCTGAATTCTGTAGAACAGAAAGGAGTTACAATACGTGTTGGGAGAAATTTGTAGACCAGTGACAGTGGGCACCTTTCCAAGGAGCTAGAGAATTGTGACTCCATTATCATAGACCCCTTATAATCACACCTTGCACATCCTGAAACCTAATACAAAGGCAAGTATACAGTGAGAGTTTCCTATTAAAAGAATGGCTGAACGTGGAAAAAGAAACTCTGTTTTCTTTAGTTCTTTATTTTCATCAAGAACTGAATTCTCCATGAGATTTGGGATCAGGAAGAAACATGTGGCTTGGAATGGATGCTTTTCTTGCCGTCCTTTCCTCCTTCTTCTCTTGTCCTGTGTCCTTCTCTTCCATCTCTCTCTGTGTCTACCCTGTCAAATGCTCCACAGGGCTTCCATCATTTGGAAACAGTCTTTTCCAAAGGCCTCACCAAAGCACTCATCCTAAGTCCACAGTGCAAGCCCATGCAATGCATGCATTGCCTCTTCCAATTACTCACCTCCTCTGTGGCAATCCCCCAGTGCTGTGGAATTCTCAGTTCTGCAGGAGCTTATCATCAAATCTCAGATCTGGTGCTAATGGGAAATGTGCTCCAGGAAATAGCTTTCCCCTTTAGGGAGGGCCAAGCTTCTGTCTTTGGGAACCAACACACACTCTTTGCTAGGAGGACCTGTATATTTCACATTTGGTGCTCTCTAGAGCACTGCAGGCTGAAGAAGTTCACGTGCCCTTTTCAGAACATGAAATACATGGCTAATTTGCAACATCACTGGGTCTTACTTTCCCTCACACCTCAGTAGGGCTTTTAATACTGTGTTCTGCAGGAACAGACCTTTGAATTGGGCTGCTAGCTGTGTTATCATGTTGAGGATCTAGCGTTTTCTTTCTTAGTTGTTCGTGTTAAGGAAGTTGTAAGTGACTCCAGTTCCACCCAGATATTCTTTGGTGAGTACTGAGTAGCAACCCTGCTAGGTCTTGCTTGAGTCAGGGATACAGCCACTTCATGGAATTGAATTATGCTGGAGCAAAGCCCAAGGATCTCCAGATTAGGTGGGTTTCAACATTGACTTGTGCTGCTCTTCCACACCAAGCCTGCCTGTTCTGTCTCCATCTTGGATTTTATGGTCATTTGCTTGGGACATCAGACCCATTTCTAACACTCAGAAGAATGAGTTTGGTTCTCAGCATCAATGTCAGTAACTCACAACTACCTGTAACTGTAGCTCTGACTTCCTCTTCTAGACTCCACAGGCACCTACACTCACTTGTGTGCCCTCCACATAAACACACAATTAAAAATAACATAAATCTGTTTTTTAAAGGTTGCCTAGTATACCATGAGGCAGATGGATTCCTTCTGAGCTTGGCAGCCTGCAGTGCAGGTGCTATTTGTACAGAGGAAAAACTTCTACCTAGAGCATCCGCAGCAGGGATCCATAGGGCTTGCCAAGACATTAAGACTGCTTTCTAGTGTCCTTGTTTGCTCTTTATAATGTATTGTATTTTTGAGAATTTATATCATTTTATCAGCATCACCACCATGACCACCACACCAAATGATTCATCATCATTTGTTGCCATAGTAATCACCGCTATCACTACAATAGTCTCTTCCTCCTCCCCTTTCTCATCCTCCTTCCATTTCTGCCTCGTCATCATTGGTTAGTCTGAACCTTCAAGATTCTCTTTTACTTTTTCTTACTTTAGGCATTTTTCTTTATTACTTGTGCCTCAAGTATCATTTGTCCAATTATAATTCCAGATCTTGGCTTCAGCTCAAGCTTCTTAAATCTCCTCAGAAAGCCCCATGTACTCCTCTTTTATTGAACTCTAATATGATCAAGGCCACCTTCAGCCCATATTTTCCAGGAATCCTCTTCCTATCTCCAGGGCTTCCTGAGCACCTGGAACACACGAGAGCTTAAGAATTCACATTTCACTTAGTATTCCTGCAAGTCTTTGGAGTTTTGTATACTTGGGAAACTGTCGTTGCATCTGGAAGAAGGAGCTTGAGCTCCTGCAGCTGTGCCTGGCTGGAAGCGTGTGCAACTCCCCAGAAGTTCACTCAACATTCAGAGCTGTGGGTTCATAAATTTAGGTATAGGAACATTATTCAGGGACTGTTTGAGAATACCATGGCAGAGTTGGGGAACCAAACATGAATATAGTTTGCTGAAGTCCTGGGTGTGTATGGTAGATCTGATGGTAGTTTGTGAACTACTAAATTAAGAGATGCACATGGTAGTGTTATCGAAGATGGGAGTTACCTGGTGGTTTCTGGGAGTCTGATCTCCCAACAAGCCAACTGCATGGGGATTTCTAAGGATGAGTTGGTCTTGAAAATTCTGAAAAAGTGTTCTGGGGGTTTTTTTTCATCTGGCACATTTGGGAAAGCTGACTGAGTTGCAGGCCCACCCAATTAGTTCTTAATTGTATCCCAGTTTATCTTCTTCTCCAGTTAGTTCTGCATCAGTTCAGCTCCTTGGAGTCCCATACTGTAGTGTTTAATTTTGAATAGCCCTGGGAGCTGGGGTAGAGGTGGCTGGTGACTGTGGTATAGAAAACTGGGTGCATTTTTTAGTGTGGAGGAGAGACATTTCTAAGATGTAAATGCCACAGCCTTCTTATAAAGCTAACACCTAGGATTCTCCTTCTTCTCTCAGCACTATAAGGCTGGAACCTTCTTGTTGCTTCAGGGCTAATTCAAGGCTCTCTTATTCCATGAGCTCACATCACAGCACTGCCTTAAGTGGAGTGTGAGCTCATGGCCTTTTTGCTCCTTATGTGGAGTTACCTAGAATTAGTGCAGCCCTGGAGGATGAGCTCTAGAAAGTTCCCGGCTTGATACATTTGTTTTTTTTTTCTTTCCACCCTCTTGAGCAAGGAGCACATTTTATCCACCCATCATGGAAAACAGTGGCTTACATATAATATCAGTTCAATTCTCAGCTACACTGTTAAGAATTAAAATAATACCACAGCTGTGGGTATTTCTCTGTGATAAGAGCACTAGCTTCTCTTGCAGAGGATTGGCTTTAGTTCCCAGACCCCACATGGTGGTTAACAATCATTTAGTTCCAGGAGAACTGACACACTCTTCTGACCTTCATGGGTAACAAGCACGCACATGGTGCACATACACACGTGTGAGCAAAACATTTATGCACATAAAATAGATAATGTAAATTTTAAAAATAATTAAAATAACACTGCAAAGAGTATGAATAGGTGTTTGGTGTGGTGTGTGTATTATCCTATTCTGCCCAAGCATACATTACTCTTTTTTTTTACAGACAAGGACCCAGTTCACTGTCTTTTATAATGTTTTGGTGGTGGTCATGTTTTCTGAATGAATGAAGTTATTAACTTCTCGGAGTAAGTAATTTTTTTTAAGCGTTATCCCAGACATGGTCTAGATCCTTCACTATTAAAAGTCTCTGAGTAGCTGTTTCTTTGTCACTAAAAATAGAAATGAAAAAAATGTTTTATAACTCTAAACACATCTGGAAAATATTTAATATAGTACACACATGCAGCTAGCTTTCCATAAATTGCTAGCTGCACAATATAACGAGACAATTTGGGACACAGACAAAAGACAGAGCATATATTTCATTCCTATCAAAGGAAAATCAAAACAAGACAAAGGAAATTATCAAAACCCAGTGTGGGTGGCATTGTGATGGAATTGGTGAACATATTTTGGGAGACTGTTTATCAGTGCACACAAGTCATAAATATTTTTACATACCTTTACCACCAAATAGTAGTTCGAGAAATTGCTGCAAGAAGAATGACTTTTAGAGAATAGCAATTCAGATGTAGGCATCAGTGTAATTTACAGAACTGAAAATAAGAAATAACTTCAATGCAAACAGAGCGGGTTTATGTAAATGATTGCAGACTTGTAGTGGAATATCTCAGCAATTAAAAAGGCCAAAGACAAAGCCCAGGCAACAAGTCTCAGTGATTGGAAATGACAAGCATAATGTTGAAAACACTATTCTGTGTATAACTGGACTAAAATGATGCAGGCTGGTATCTTTACTTGCTGAGTAACAGAAGCAAGGGACAGAAAGATGCATGTTTGCTTTGTTATGTTGGTGGTTATACATAGAATCTCCCTGTGTTTAAATCCTTTTCATAGTTCTGTAAGGCAGCTTTTACTACCTACTTCTTGGATGAGGAAACCTTAAGTATTTTTATCACATCACACATGAGCAGAAGACAGTAGGTCTTAAGTGACTGTGGAAACCGTGAGAGCTTGGGCCTGGTAGAATGTCTTCAGGTCACAGGGATGTACTTTTACAGGAAACCGTGGAAGCCCCTCCCCATTTCTGTTCTTGCTTAGCTTCACTAACCCCCATGAGAATTTTTTGACTCTACTATGTGCTCCCTCCATGATGCACTGTCATGTCACAGGCCTAGAGTGGCAAATCTGTCCCATCATGGACTAGGACCTCTAAACTGTGACATTTACTCACTGAGTAATTTTGTTATAGTGATGGAAAGAAGACTGACACATACTACAAAGAGAACAGAACATGTACCCAGTGAGCTCTGTCACCCAAAGGGACTGTGTGGAGTATTGCTTCAAGGCCCTAGCTGTAGGATGACCTGCTTGTTGGCAATTGACCAATGACAGACTAGAAGATGTACATTTAAGTCCCAAATAATTTAGCAGACAGTAAGTACTTGCTTGAAGCGCACAAGGAAGAAGGACATACGGCATTTCGGCATTGAGATTGGTCCTTCCAATTGCCTACTGCAGCCTTCTGCTTCAGCAAGACAACGTCTCTGTGGAAGTGGATTGATCTGCAAACCTGGCCAGTGATCCTGACCTGGGAGGCCTTCCCAGAGGGCAGGCTTTTTGTTATAGAGCAGAGTGGGCATTGTCCTCACTGAAAGGACAGATCCTTTAGAAGCTGCCTGAGAGTTCCAGCCCTGGGTTGGTAATTGCCCTGCCCCCCAGCTAGTGCTTCCATTCTTGGCTCTCACAATACTGTTCAGTCGCATGCTCATTTTTTTTACCTCCCTCAATGGAACCTGACATATAACAGCCATCTGTATTAGGGTCTTAGGCAACCATGACTTTCCCAGTATCACCATCCACACCACCATGGCCTCAGTTGAGCCACTCATCATCTCTTCTTCAGATAATTACTATAGCCACTAACCAGTCTCTTAGCATCTTGGCTTGCATGCCTCAGTTCCATTCTCTGCAGCAGGCAGTAGGCCATTTCTACAGTACAAATTGAGTCACTTCTCTTTTTGAAAACCCCACAGGATCCCCATTGCTGCACAGCAGAATTTCTCAAATGGAATAAATGGGCTTTCACAAGGTAGGCTGGAATGAGATTCACAGTCTAATATAAAGGAGAAGCCTTTGGTTAAGCACACTTAACCAGGTGTTTTTGAACCTAGACTATAGTACTTCTCAGAACCTTTAATAAGCCAAAGCAAGTTGTGAACCTCCAAAGAGATATTGTAAAACCAACCATTGTTCTTAAATTTGCCTCCTTAGTGGCTGTTTTTTTGTTCCATTAAGCTATTTAGAACAGTTAAAGAACCTCTGAGTTCTTTGGTTTTCTGACTCCCTGCCCATCTTCCCAACTCAAATTTCTGTATGTCTCTCAAATTCTTGCTGAGTTATCTTTCTGATAACTGAGTGACCTGTATTTCTTGTATCTAAACATTTACCTACTCTTTTGTAACCTGCTTAATTCATATTTACTCTTGAAACATCAATTCAATCTTGGATTTTCTGGGAAGTATTCTCCAATCCTGATCTCTCCAACTCAATTAGGGCTGAATTATACATACACTCCAGCACCTCATGGATTCCTATTATAGTAACTGTCACATTGTCTTTGTATATGTGTGTGTATGTGTGTGTAAGTATGTATGTTTATAGACACACATTTGTCTATGTAGCTTTGAACCCTTTCCACCCTGTCTCAGTCTTTCAAATGCTTGGATGACAGCTGTGATCTACCATGCCTGGGTGCTTCACAAAGCCTAATACCTGACTGTCAGTCTTTCCATCCATGGTTCGTCCTTTAGTTAGGGCTGGCCTTTGCTATTTAGTCAATGCTTATTGACCAAATAAGCATCAGTTGGATGAGCATTTCTTATCAGAAATGCTACAGATCAGAGGTATTTTAGACTGGAGAGGGTTTTTTCCTCATATTTGGAAATACTGCACATGTGTTATGATATTTGCATATGTATTTTGTGGAAGGGACCCAAGTCAAACCATGAAATTCACTCATGTTTTATTTAGAACTCATACACATAGCATGAGGGTAAGTTCATACAATATTTTAAATAATTTGGTGCATAATTGAAGGTCTAGTGGTGTAGAAGTCTTCATTTTGGCATCAGGGCAGTGTTCAAGAAGTTTTAGTTTGGGGAATATTATAAAGTTCAGCTTCTCAGATCATATAATTCTCTATCCTTTTATGTATGTGTGCATGTATGTATGTATGTATGTATGTATGTATCTATCTATCTATCTATCTATCTATCTATCTATCTATCTATCATCTATCATCTCTTACCTGTTAGGGTTTGTTGCTATGATCAAAATAACCAACATAAACTTAAAGGAAAAAAGCACTTATTTTTGCTCATAGTTTCAGATGGTTCAACCCTTAGTTGCTTGGTCCCATGATCACAGGAGGAACAAAGTTGCTTCTTGTCTTATGCACACAGGAGGCAGGAGATAGTCAGAAAGAGGCCAGAAGTAAGGTACTTTTAAATGCCTGCTCCCAGGCCTTTGCTTTAGTGAGGACTCACATCTATGCTTCTAAAAATCTCCAAAACATCATCAGTGGCTGAGAAAAACTTGAGCCACTGTGGAGAAGCTTTATATACAAACCTCAATAGGCAATGCAGCCTGAATTGAGAAATAGTGAATTTTCTAAAATGATTGACATAAGGGTGAAGGATTGCCCTGGCAGGCACATCTGATACCTTCTTACGTGATGCCTTTCTTCCATTCATTCATGATCCAATCATGTCTCCCTTTCTAACCTTCCCCACACCTGTTCCTTACAAAGCTAGCTCTGAAACCTTGTCAGTTTCCAGGAGCAAAACTATGCCAATTTGATTTACTCCCTGAGAATTTGGAATCAGGGTTGTCAGAGGTTATTTTAAAGGAAGTTAGTAAACTCCAGCACTACGGTGGTCTTTCTGTGTGAGAGCAGATGGAGCAACAGAAGCTGCAGGGAGGGAGAAAGAGGAAAGCGAAGGTCTAGGCATTATTTGTGAGGCAGCAAAGATGATGTGATGCAGTGGCCTGTATTCTTAAACTCTCCTAGGTTTCTCATCTCAGCATGGTTGAGGCTCAGCTACCTCAACTGCCTTTGTATTATGAAGTCTATTGTTGCAACAAACTTTCTTTTTCTAGCTCAGCTTATTTGAAGGGGGCTGTTATATGCTACCCATGCAGCCTTCACTGAATAACATCTAGTTCTTTCTCCCTGGAAAACTTGAAATGCAGAGAGTCCTCTCAATATGCATCTCTGTCACAGCCACATTGTGAATATTAATGGCAATACTTAAGCAGGTCGATTGCACATTGAGAATATGAAATATGTGTGTCACTTAAAAACAAATGATTGTCAACATAGCGCCTGGGCTGAATTAGTCTCCCCAAGATTGTCACACCTGATGTGAGGGGAAGCTAAGGGAATGTGTTTACGCCAGACTTTATGGATCCCAAGGTCAAGACCAAAACATGCAGCTTCAGGAAGGTGCTTTCCCATTAATGATTTGTTATCATTAACTTGACTCACGGGTGGATTTATAGAGAGAAAGATGTTAATAAAAGGCCCTCCAAGCTCCACTGCTGCTTTGCCGGGTTGTCATTCCATTAAGCAAATTCAAGGCAACGTAATTGCTACAAGATTCTACATATCCGCAAATGAACTTGTGAATTTATTTGGGAAATGAATGGGTTTTTAACTTGGCTTGTTGAATTAATTCTATCTTCCTTTTATTCCAGAAGATGTTCTGACGAGCAGTTTCTAATAGCTATGGCAGACATTCCAAACAGTTTTGTCTTGAGAGGATTACAGACGGATAAATTCTGACTCTGTCGATTAGCAATGGCAGTACTGTATCTGAGTCTTAGTTTTCTCATTTGTCAAATAGGCACAATAATATTTAGTTCATATGGCTAATCATACATCCGGCCATGAGCATCTGAAAATTTAGCATGCAGTGGATAACTCAGTAAAGTGCTTACAGTGTGGACATGAGAACCTGATTCCCTACCCACATAAAAAGTTTGGTGTAGTGATTTAGACCTGCAATCCCAGTGCTGGGGAGGTGGAGACAGGAGGATCCTTGAGGCTGGATCGGCAGCTGGTTTAGGCAATGTGCTGAATTCCAGATTCTGTGAGAGGGCTCTCTGAGAGAACATTAAGGGGAAGAGGTGATTGGGGAAGACACCCAAAGTCAACCTCTGGCCTGTGCATGTTCTTGTCAGTATATACATATGTACTTGTACACACATGTTTATATATTCATATAAGAAGATGCACACATACAAAGAGGCTAAAGGGTAATAATTAGCATCTGATATTTCATATTTTTACACTTGAGTGTGTGTACATGTGGCATAGCATGTGTGGAATTCAGAGGACAGTTTGCTTTTTCTATCATGTGAGTTCTAGGGATGGAACTTAGGTTGCCAGTCTTTACTATTATTTCAACTATTACTCATTATTTCAACTTAAAATGTCTTTACTGTTACTATATAAACAAAAATCTATGCACATACTAACAAGTTTGAATGTGTGACCACCATTTGTAGTTTGGGGTTTCTGGTATGCATGACTAGGGAAAAGAGGCCTGCTATTCATCATACAATTTGCTGAAGGCAAATAGACAGTTTCAGAGCTATAGACATGTCCCTCCAAGCCAAGCTGTCCCAAGTTTCAATCTAATGCACAGTGTTCTTGATATAGGCAAAATCCAGATGTGTATCTGACCACACAGTGTGACTACCTCACAATCACTATGACAATTTTAATCTAGACCCTTCTATTAAAGTCTACAATGAACTGCAAACCTTTTAAGGTAGCATGCATGATAAAAACTACACAGAGTTTGATGAAAACCTTTTGGCAAAATGTTTCTTCTCTTAGGGTTTACATTTCATTGGAGGAATACATAGTAAACATCTCAGGAAGTAAAATGCAGAGCTCATTATATAATGACAACTGACCTGGTGAGGACAGATCAGAGGAGGAGAACTTGATATGTCAATACCTGTTGGGAACCTTCAACTTAAAGTAGAATGCCCTGGAGCTGCAGAGCAGGCTCAGCAGTTAAGAACACTGCTGCTCTTCTAGAGGACCTGCATGTGGTTCCTAGTACCCACAAATGAGTAGCTCACAACCATTTATAATGCTACCTCTAGGGGATCCAGTGTCCCTTGGAGACACACACACACACACACACACACACACACACACACACACACACACACACACACATACACACACACACACCTACCTAAAAACAATTAATATAAATTCTTCAAAGTTAAGTTGCTGGGAGAGGATGTGTTGAAGAGATAGTATTTGGAGAGAGATCAGAAGGAAATGAAGTGGTGTTGACTCAAAGAGGTATGGGTGCTGGGTGGGAATAAGAACCCTAAGGTGGTAGGAGAGTAAAGAGTGTGAGGAACCAAGAGGAGACTAAGGCGATGACAGTGGAGTCAGTGAGAGACAGAGAGGTGGGTGGATGTGAAAGGCCTTTGAACCATCCAATATTGAAACTTTAGCTTTGACTCTGCTTCGGTTTGGATGGGAAGTGCCCTGTAGAGATAGGCTCCTGGGTGTTGACTGCTTAGTTCCCAGCTGGTGGCATTACTTTGGGAGGATGTGGAAACTAGGAGGTGGGATCTAGCTGAAGAAAGTGAGTTATGGAGGGGGTCTCTTATCCACAGCCCCTTCCTCTCATCTTTACTTCCTGGCTACCATGATGTGAACTACTCATAAATCTTGCCATGAAGGGTTTATGCCTCTGAAATGGAGCCATCTCTTCTGCCAAGTATTTTGGTTACAGGGATGCAAAAGTAACTAATTCAGACCCTGAGTATGAAGCCCAAGCAGTAAAATTTATCCACAGTGCTCACAGGCTCTGATTCCATTCGGCAGTGCCATCTTGACTGATACCACCCTATGTGTGAGCTATAGGTCCCCCAGGAATGTGACTAGTGAAAGTGAATTGGGGCTGCTGGATCTTTCACATTATTTCATTTGAATTAGCTTAAATTAAAAAAATCATTACTTGACTCAGATATTGGAAAACTTTTATAACTGCATTTGGAACAACTTGAATACATGAATCTAGTTCTTCAACTGTCAGTTTATGAAGCCTAAATATAGACCAGGTATTTCTGATAAAAATTTACCATCAAAACTGAAATATGGTATAATTAGAAAAGACACTGAAAAGACATTGCAAAGTCAGAGAGTGACAAAGTTAAGGTTAAAAAAAAAATCCTCAATTGTATTTTTAGACTGATGTTGAAATAACCACATTGTGAATACATTCGGTTCAATAAAATAAAATAATGTGGATTTCACCTGTTTCTTTTTTTCTATTTTGAAATATATATCTATTAGAAGATTCAAAATTAAAGACATGATTCACATTCTATTTCTATGGGGGGGGTGGGCTTAGGAGAGGTCCTCCACCTACCTGGCAAGCACATATTAATAGGCCACTTCATTCATTCAGCACAGATGTGCAGGGTGCATATAAGAGACAGAACACAGTGCACAGAAAGGAAAATACAAGAGACAGATGGTTGTATCTATATATTTAGGGTTTGAATCGGAAGAAACCTGCATAGGTTCCTGGGTGCTGACTGCTTAGTCCTCAATTAGTAGCACTACTTTAGAAAGGTACAGAAACCCTATGAGTTGGGGTCTAGCTCAGGAAACCCCACATATATGTTTATACACATATACATATGTATATACATGGTAACAAGAGTTAACAAATAAGGAGAACAGGCATTTGAAAGCAATGAGTAATCTATAAACTAAAAGAATGAGAAACCACAGTGGGAAAAAACAGCACATTGGAGAGGGACTTAGGCAGGTGGTGGTGGAAGGCTCTCTGTGAACTGGGGCTTACTATTATTAGGAAAGTAATTATCCAAACTGACATTGAAGTGTGTCCCCTGCCCCCACCCCAGAAGCTGTAAAGATGAGTTATCAATATCTGTGTTTTTCTGGGCAAAGTATTTAGCTAGAAAGAAATCTCTATGAGAAAGGAGGATGAAACTTAGTCACAGGTTCTTGTGGGGTTGCTGCTTTGTGTCAGATACAGAAAAGATCTTCATAAGGCTCTGAATGTAGGTGCTGGTTTCCTCAAGTTTAGATGTGAAGAAAATTTCAAGGAGGCAAACAGGAGTTGAGTTGTTTTGTGGGTTGAGTGAATCATACACATAGGAGAATGAAAATTAATGCCTGTGGGCAGAGACTGGCTGGTGAACAGGGAGGATACAGTCAAGGAAGAAGGTAGTGCTTAGAGCTATGGAATGTGTGAGTTTTGGCTTTGGGGAGCACATGGCAGGAAGAAACTGATGACAAAGATTGACGGTATAGCACCAATATACTTGATTTCCCAAGTTCCCACTCACTGAATCAATGGTCTGAGAGATGCACGAGACTTACATATAAATGGGATATTCCTAGCAAAAGCTTGCTTTTAGAGTTGAGATCTCTTGTAATTATAAAAGCCCCCTACTCTAGAATCTGTAACTTAGTGTGTGTGTGGGGGGAATGGATAGAGGAAAGTACATCTCAATTATGCTTTTTATATTTACTAGATGTTGAAGTTATAATACCTTTGATGATTGGGTTGGTGGGATATAGTGATATTAATTTTATCTGCTTATCTTTTTAGTTTTGGAGGAAATTTTTAAAAAGTCAAACAAGGCTCCTACTCTGTTTTCCTGGCTGGGGAGCATTGCTGCTTGCAGTCCTGATGTCCTTGGGAAACCTACAGGCTCTGCACAGCCCAGCCTAGGTTTCTTCTCTGAGATTGCCTTTCGAAGGCCATTGTGCAGTACATTGCAAATATATCTATGGTGTTGGAGCCACACTAGATGCCCAATCATAGGTTATTATGGCATTAAAATAAGCTTTCTCCTCAAAAGAGAAATATAGTTTTGAGTTCATGTGTGCTTGGCTTCTTTCCATAAACAGCTATTATTTAATACCCCATGTCACTTGTAGTGTG
Source organism: Phodopus roborovskii (assembly GCF_943737965.1). NCBI lineage: Eukaryota > Metazoa > Chordata > Mammalia > Rodentia > Cricetidae > Phodopus > Phodopus roborovskii. Next base: position 54,316 of record NW_026125320.1, on the reverse strand, counting down.
AAGTAGAAGCTTTAAGTCTAATTTTGAAAATCTTGTATGTAGGCTATCTGGTCTGTGCTCACATAGGTAGCTAAGGCTCAAATCTTGGTCATGGGAAAAGAGCAAGTGTATTACGTCCTTGACATGAATGTAGAAAAAGACCTAGTTCACTCATGTAACACTGATGGGAGTTGAGATTCAGAGAGAGTAGAGATTTATCGAAAGTCATGTGATCAACTGCCTTTTTCATCATCAGTTTCCTTCTTAAAGGAACCCCATGAGGTAAAGTTAGTTCTCATTCATCTGAAGTCAGACAGAAATGAACCACCTTTTTTTTTTTTTTTTTTTTTTAGCTCATTACTGAGACAATAAAACCAAGATTTATTGAGCACTGACCTTGAACCAGGAAAAAGGATGTTTATATGGTCCTAGCCTTGTTAGGAATCAGTGTTTCCTTCATAAATCTGGTAACATGCACACACGCGCACACACACACACACACACACACACACACACACACACACACACACACACACACACAAACTGATACACCTCTCCCTCCCAGTCTACAGTGACTTCCTGGAGTACACAGCTGCACATCTGTCTTTCTTCTCATGAGAAGGCCAGTGCCTATAAACTTCTACAGCTGCACTTGAGCACAGGCTAGGCTGGGCTGCACTAGAATAACTGTCATGACAGCGATAGGATTTGCTACATCAACCGCTTCTTTTCCAGGGTTTAGAGCTGAGCTGGGCAGCAGAAGATAAGGTCTGCTCTAATGACAGGACCTCCCACATGCTGTTTATAAGCACATCTCCTACCATCTGGTGCCTGTCTCCACACCGGCTTCCATCCTGGGAAGCCAACTCATGTCACACACAACACACACACACACACATTTCTTTTTGATATATTCCAGGCTACTATACAGAAATGCACAGTGAAGCAGCTCAGCCTTCCTATTGGGGGAGGAAGAGAGAAACCCATGGATAGACCAGAAAAGGTCCTCATAGTGATTAAAGATGTCCAGGAATCCAACCTAGGATGGAAAAGGGCTTCTTGTGTTGGGGGGTGCTCCGAGTGACCCAGTTCAGTGGCTGTAGACCAGGGAATGGAAGAACATTGGTATGGTAACACATAGGAGGCAAGATGGGCTGTCAGGGTTCTTCTGTCAGTTCTCTGTGTTTATAGCTTTGTTAACTGACAGTGTTCCACATCCCTAAAAATTACATTCTTTATCTGAAAAGAAGCATCTCAAATGATAGCAGTAGTTGATGTCTGTGTGTCTTCAGTCTGTGAATGACTTTTTATTGCTAATTTCTATTTCTTTACACTAAGCATGTTCTTCACAGAGTTTACATTACTTTATAACAATGATATTTGAACAAAAAGTTGTTTTTTTCTCCTGAAAGATAAGGACTTCCACAGTACAGATTGCCAGCCTGGAGCTAAGATGCCTGTTTCTAAATCAGCTGAAGACCTCACTAGCAAACACTCCATCCTCCTTTATTCTCTGTCCCCACATCTTCATCAGAAAACAAACAAACAAATATGACAATCTGAAGATCTTATGTAATTTATTTCATTTGAGTATAAAAAAATGAAGCAGTAAACTAAGAAGTAATGACGGGGAAGGTGGGAGCTCTGACTTTGGCTCTCTGGTCCTTAGTAATATCCCACAGATCCCTGTCCAATCTCTGTTCCATCATCCTATCATCTTCACCTCATACTGTGTACCATTGCTGCAGCTCCTCTATGCCCAGCATGACCCCAAAACCTCCACCATTCCATCATCCTATCATCTTCATTTCATACTGTGTACCATCTCTGTAGCTCCTCCATGCCCAGCGTGAACCCATGGTCTCCACCTGTGATTTTTTGCTTTTCCTGGATTCTCACATATGTGACAGTGAGGGTTCTCAGTATTTAGATGGGAATTCAAATCTCTGAACTCATCATTTTCTTCATCTGTTTCATCCAGGGATATTAGGAGCAACTAAAACAGTATCATAATGCCTATCAGTTTGTCAGGATGTTTGAAAGCATCGTATACATAGCCAGTCAGGCACTTGCAGTTTTAAGTGGCTGATTAGGAATAAACAATGGTGATATTTTGCATGTCTCTATTTCTGTTCATACCATGGACTATCAGTGCTTTCTTTATTACTGGAAATGGGTCATTCATCTCTTGAAATAGAATCATATTAGAGAGAGCCAATTCTAGAGCTATGAGGATCAATTCAGAAGACACTGTTAAATTCTCTGATTCTCTATAAAAACATGTTGTTCAAGGGATGAGTGAACCATTGAAGATTTCTCTTTTACCTATACAGCACAGTACAATAATCAAAACTAGTCCCACAACTTGGCTAGTTATACAGAGGTTGTGGGGTGGTGGAGGGGTGGGCATTGCAAGCCTCACTTATAACAAAAGGAAAGAACTGGTAAAAGTGAGCACAGGAAATGTCTATCTCAGTGTTCTTGAAAGAGGATTCAAGACTAGTCAGTGAATGCAGGAGAAGGTGACCAGCAGATAACACTTCATCAATGGCAATGCCAGTGCAAGGATGTGGGCTGTCTGTGTGAAAAAAGCAATGCCTTTCTTTCTGCATTGTTACTACTGATGTAAGTTGATACAGCCACATTGAGGGCAATTTGGAGATACTTAGATCTTATATTTTAAGCTTGTAGTTCTACCTATAGATATATGGACCTAGAAGATGCAGACATGTGCAGGAATTGAGACCACAGCATCATTTATGGTAGCAAAGTTCATACCTCTTAAGTATCAAGAGGAAGGTACATGGCAGAAAATTGATATGTACCATGCAATCAATCTCCCCAGACACCACATAATAGCAGGGAAGCAAGGTGCTGAGGATATATGTGGTATGATATAATTTATATGATAATTAAAATGTAGAAAATAGGACCATAAATTGTCTTTATGATCAAACTGTATTCTTAATACCTTCAGGTGTGTTCATTTAACTGCTATATACAGTTCCTTGAGTTTTAAATTTCAATAATTGTAAATTTCAAATCCTAGAATTTCTATTTAGTTCAATTAAACACCTGCCTGTTTGTTTTCTTTGTCTTTGTCATTTTCCTAAGTGTTTTCAACTTCTTATTTTCCATTTCTTTCAATATTGTCTCTTTTATATATGCACGCATTTATTCTATTTTGACCATTTAAATGTCAAGGGGGCCTTAATGTGGAGAGGATCAACTATTTTTGCAATTTTCCCAGGCTTTCTTCCCAGTTTTTCATCTTTCCCATTCATTATACCACTGAATTTTTGCTGTTTTCTCTTGATTGGCACTTCTTAATTTTACAACTAAAGGATTTTGCTGAAAGTACTTTTTCTTTTCTTCAAGTTTTGCATTCTCTTCTTTAAGGTGTTCAGACGTAGTGCTAAATTCAGACACCATGCCTCAGCTTTGGATTTTATGCTCTTATGAGCAGAGCACACTTAAACCCCTATGTTTGCTTTCTGCAGGGAAAGTAGTCATACTTCCCCCGGGAGACATGCTCGGTGCAGTGAGGACATTTTAGTGTTCCTTCTCCCTGCAGCCTAAAGCAAATGCCTTCCCACTGACTTTGCCAGAAGTACTTGTTTCCTAGTTCAGCCCCCCACTGAAGGAGCAGTGCTCAAGTTTCTCTACTTTCTGTGAGGACATCCATCTTCTGTCTGATCAAGGCCAGCACTTCTTAGCTCTTCTTTCCCTATTCCTTCCCTGCTTCTCCTCTCCCTCCTTTGTCCCCACTCCTCCACCTCCTTCCTGCCCTCCCTCCTACTCCCTCCTCACCCTCCTGCTTCCTCTCTTCCTGCTCACCCTCCTTCTTTCCTTCTCCTTTCCCTCTCTTCCTGCTCACTCTCCTCCTTCCTGTCTCTTCCTGCTTACTCTCCTCTCTTCCCTCGCCTCCTTCTCTCCCTTGTTTTTTCCCTCTCCCTCGTCTTGACCTTCTTTGTTTCCTCACTCCTCCTCCTCTTCACCATCCTCTTTCCCTCCTCCTCTTTCAACTCCTATTTACTCATGATAGTTTTCTTCCTTTTATCTTACAGGAGTTTTCAAGGCCAGCTATATGGATATCAGTGTGATCACCACTCTTGTTTCCTGGCTTTATTTCAATTTTATCCCCTCTTTTGCAAATGAGGTTGTTGATGGGGTGAGGGACGTTTTAGTTTTTTGTCCTAAATGCTTTCTGTGAACTGAACTTCTTAGAAAAAGCTACATCTATGTTCAAGATTTTGCAAAGTGGACTGACTGATGAGAAGTATGTGATTGTGTGGAAGTTGGAATGTTGTAGATCCAGAGTCAAAATTGCCTCTATCAAGTTTTAGTTTTCTTAAGAGTCATTTAGCAACCACCTTCTTTGTCTGGCCTAACATCTTTTCGCTATCAGATATGACTTTTGGAGCCTATTAGCTTAGCTAAGAATGTCATCAGGTAACATCTGAAACTTAGAGCAGAGATTTCCCTGGCTTTGCTATAACCCAACTACATGATGTTTCCACCAATTTCTTGAAAAACACCTTATTTAATGACTCCCCTTTGCCTATGACTTTACCTGTGGATGCAGCTGCTTCCATGATGGATCATACCATTCAGGACAATACTAGATTCATTCAGATTTGGCTCAGAATAAATTCTGTCTTTCCCTTTGAGATGAAATCTATCATTTGTACTGCCATTTATAATGGGACTTTTCAACTTTTCATTATATCTGTTTTCCATATTGTCTGAAGCAGAAGTTATCCATGTATTCTGTACAGTATGCACTTATTTGTGTAGACATATCTAATCATAAAGTTATTAAATTTCATATATCTAAAACATCTGGAGGTAATAAAATATTTAAAGACAGAGCCTCACTCTGAAAAGCATAAAAGTAAATGAATTAAGGAAGAGAGACATAGAGGCCTCAAAATTACTAACAATACATTTTTAAAAACTTAAGCAAATATAGGGAGGAGAAGATGCTAATATGTCTTATGAAACTGTATAGATGTGTGCTTTGGACTTACTCTATTATTGTCAACATGGTCCACTGAAAATACAAAACTGTTGAGAAAGACTAAGAGAAGGAAGGAAAAACCAAGACAGAGGAAGGAAGGAGGAGTGAGAAAGTAGTGGGAACTGCTTACAGTGCTGGTAAAATCAGCACACAGGAAGTCTAAGAGGACTGCTGCCATCAGACCCTGGGGGCTAGGAGTCCTTTGCTCCCATGAACATTGGGAGCTCAGTGTTCATCCCAGCACTATCATTACTCACTATTGGTATAGTTTCTAGAACTCCAAGTCCTCATGCCATCACCCCCTCCTCAGTTGTGTACTCATTGGCAGAGCCCCAGTTACATTCTGCACCAGTGACACCTGGGAAAGGAGGGAATCTCAGATGTTTTCACTTTGTATATTAAGACTCCATCTTTGTGTCACAAAGGGAGAGGACATTTTCAAGGATGCAGAAAGAACAAATTCAAATAACAGACGACCAAACCTAAAGCCCTAAACACTGACTAGCCTACGAACATTGAACCTTTTCTACAAGATCCTGACTATTGGCAGGACCCTCCGCAGGGTCCTTCATATACAGTAGCTGATGGGAGATGCCATTATGTATATATGTTTCTCATACTGGTTAATAATAAAGCACTGTTGGCCAATAGGAAAGGAAGATAGGAGGGACTAGGAGATAAGGAGGAAATAGGAAGTAGGAGGGAGGAGCCAAGATGGAGAGTCTGGAGAAAGCAGTATGCCGCCGGCTCCCGGTAAGAGAAATACATAGATCAGCAGAAATGGGTTAATAATTAAGGCAGAGCTAGCTGATAAGAAACAAGTAACCAGGCCAACAGTATTGTATCAAATACAGAGTCTCAGTGCGTTATTTGGGGCTGGCGTGGTGGCGGGACAAGACCGGGCGGCGGCAGGCAGAAAAACCGTACTCGTTACAAATGGCGCCCACGTGGTTAATAAGAACTTCCACTTAAAATTTAACAAAAGCTTAAAAAGGGTTTTAGAAATAAAAGAACAGAAATAAGCAAGGTTTCTTGGTAACAGCATTTTTCTCGGTTGGACTCTGTTTTGCGAGAGACAAGCAGATATTTGCGTGGCTCCTTTAAGGGAAGGTTCCTGACTCAGCATAAACGGCAAAAAACCCGCACAGCTTTTAAATAACTCTGCTAACAATTTATTGGTGTGTATGAGAGATGGCAATGGTAGTGACCACATCTCCAAGCCGGCAGCATGCTTTCTGGGTGGCAGCGCAGACCAAGGTGGTGAGCACAGCTTTCCGTGCTGGCGGTAAAAAAGTACCCGCCACCATCTTTGGTAAACAGCGGCTGACACAGCTATGACTTTCATTTTAGCAATGTTGTTGTTTACCAGATAAAAGACTTGTGGCCAGACGAAGATAAAGATTTACAGTAAAGACAGATTCATATTAAGAAAAACCTCTAAAGGTTTACAGTGTGTTTTAGAATATACGTAGACATGAAAAAAAATGGTTTTAAAGAGACAAAGAGGAACTGGGTGTTGTAGCACACGCCTTTAATCCCAGCACTCAGGAGACAGAGGCAAGCAGATCTCTGTGATTTGCAAAGTAAACCTGGTATGCAGGGTAAATTCCAGGACAGATAAGAGTTACTCAGTGAAACCCTATGTCAAAAAATAAAAAAAAATAAAAGTAAAATAAACAGAGTAATAAAGGCACGTAAAGATGAAAAGCTCAGAGAGAATCTGGTTACTGTATGCTATTGTGTTGTCTCTACATTGTTTGACTGCTGAGAAAATAACAACTGATAAAGGAAATGCTGCTGGATTAATTAAATTTATATATTTTAAAAATGCTTTGACTCCAACATTTAAGTTTAAGGACAAGTTACTGGGGGAAAGGATTTCTATTTTTGTTTCCACAGAAAATAAAAAGCTGTGGATTCCTTCCAGACTTGTGTGGTTTGATCAAGCCAGACCCCCTGAAACAGAGGACCAGGTGATCCTACATTCAAAATAGCTGAACAAAGCAGCCTTGCAGACTACAGCCAAGATTTCTGTGTCTTCTCATGATCCCCCATGACAGCGCCCCTGTCAGCAGGAAGTAGTTTGGAAAGAACGACACCCAAATTCCCAAATATTGTTTATAAATGTTTGTTTTCATTTAAATGGATTTGGTTATAAATGGTTAATGATCACAACCAATATCTTTTTAAAGGTAAAAAAAGGGTATTATGGTATAGATATGAATACTTCATTTTGGAATGGATTTTCATTTACTTCATTTTGGAATGGATTTTCATTTATTGATACAGTTTAAGGTCAATTTTGTGATATCTATATTTCTTTTGTTTAGGTATTGTGTTTATATAGCTCATTTAGAAATGTAATGTATAATGTAGTACAGATAATAGATAATTATCTATGATAGTCAAAGTTTAGAGTTAAGTTAGTTAGGTTTTTCAAGATATACAGACATATATTTGAGATAGATAGGCATTCTTCAAACCTTTCAAAGACCTACAGAATATGGCATTTAAAATGGTTTAGGGTTTTCGTGACAGTGAGACATAATTGCTCTTGGCAATACCACCTGCAACACAAAGGAAGATGGACATTGAAGAAACTCATTATGGAGTTTGCTTTCAATATGGCAAGACTAGCCATGTGGACAAGATACTGCTCTTGTCTGGACTGTTTGACTTTATGCTGTATAAAGTGGACATGCAGGACCCACAGAAAAGTGACTGCTGATTCAAGATGGACATTGCTACAGAGTTCCTGCTTCATGGAAGAGTCTGCGAGACAGTCTGCAGGACACAGAGAAAAGTGACTGATAAACTGCCAATACAAGAAGACAGTTTAAAGTTTCCTGCTTTGCTGAAGAGTCTGCCAGACACACTATGGCCTATGGGCTGAAGATGGAAGATTACAAAAGAACTTCGGGTGACCAGGCAGTGAGTTGTCTCTGTCATTTCTAGAGTTTATATATTATCCTTCTGTGGTCTTTGGAGGAGTTGAAGACAGATATTTATGGTATAGACTTTAGACACACAAAGATAGAATAGATGATGGAATATTTTTTCAAATCTTGCTAAATGTTAATGGACTAAATAGTGTTAACTGTGATTCTTATTTGATAACTGTTATGTGATTTATTTTGCTATGTTAAGGTTAAAACCCTTTTTATTTAAACAGAAAAGAGGAGATGATGGGAGATGCCATTATGTATATATGTTTCTCACACTGGTTAATAATAAAGCACTGTTGGCCAATAGGAAAGGAAGATAGGAGGGACTAGGAGACAAGGAGGAAATAGGAAGTAGTAAGGAGGAGTCAAGATGGAGAGTCTGAAGAAAGCAGTATGCCGCCGGCTCCCCGGTAAGAGAAATACATAGATCAGCAGAAATGGGTTAATAATTAAGGCAGAGCTAGCTGATAAGAAACAAGTAACCGGACCAACAGTATTGTACCAAATACAGAGTCTCTGTGTATTATTTGGGGGCTGGTGGCGCAGCAGCAGGACAAGACCAAGCAGCAGGCGGAAAAAACCTGTATGCCTTACAAGTAGCTCCTCCATGTTTCTCTCTCTGCCCATCCTGCTCTGTGACAGAAGGTAGCTATTCACTCCTACTGCATGGGTGGCAGAAACATGGATTCATTGTTCCAGAGGAACAACTCAAAGATTGGAATACAGAGTGAGTTCAGACTGCCTTTACTACAGGTTCTTTCTTGCTTGCTTTGGGGGGACTTGGCAGGGGATTAAGACAGGGTTTCTCTGTGTAGTTTTGTAGACCAGGCTGGCCTCAAACTCACAGAGATCTACCTGCATCTGTCTCCTGAGTGCTGGGATTAAAGGTGTGCACCACCCCTGCTTGGCAGGTTCTTTCTTCTGAAAGTTTTCTCCCAGACAAAACTGAAGAGAAACACTCTCAGTGCATAGTCATGCCCCTTTCTTATCTTTTCACCATCACCAGCAGTTCTGTTTGGTACTAGTGCATGCTTTTCTGGGAGGGGAAGGGTAAAGCAAGGGTGTTCTTTCTTTGTTGTACTATAGCAAACTCACTTGATAAACTATCTGCTTTTAATAATGGGGATGCACTAAGAGATTTCCTGGATACCAGAGCGATTAGACTTATGTAAGAGAGGAATTTCCCCAAAACAAGCTATATTTTTTTTCTGATATGGTATCAGTAGGGAAAATATCTATTTGAGGCTTAAGAGTTTTTCAGATTGCTCTGCTTAAATATACAGCTCAACATTTCACAAATAAGATAGGCTAATGATCTGCCGTTTGTGATTATAACTATGGAAAGGGGTATGGCCAGCATGTGGATGCTCCCGGGTAGGCAGTGTGGGTTTTAGTGTTGCAGAAATAACCTGTGTCTCAAGCACTAAGCCTTCTTCATACTGATTTGGCTCACTGCATCTGCAAGGCCCAGAAATTGGTTCCACATTCTCAAAATTAAAATTCAATAAGAAGCATCTTTTATTTCTCCTACATTTATGTAGCAGACACAATACTCTGGTGACAAACACAGGTGAATTGAATTTTGCTTTTCTCTATAATGGTTGTATCCAGCAGCAAACTGATGTCTTGGTGATCAGAGATGAAAGTAAGTATAATGTCTGACCCTGAAGTTGAATTGCTTTTCTCTTCAACCTCATATCTGTTTTCCCCTCTTCTGCTAAATCTTCATTTACCTGTTAGAATCAAAGCTCATTAGAGGGCTGCTTTAGAATGTATTAAAATGAGCAGGGCTATATTTTATTCATCAGTGTTCTTTCCCTGGGCTCTTAAACACTTATTAAAAGCCTCTACTATTTCCATCCAAACTCAAGCTGTAAGATGTACATTGGTTCATCTTATTTTTCATTCAGAAGTCAAACACCTATAGATCTAGCCAGCAGAACAAGGATCTTGCCTAGTTTGTTAATTACAGTCATAATAATAGACTCACACATTTAAAAATATTTGTATCATATGTATTTATTTATTGTTTTACATCCCAAAGTTTCCCCTACCTCCCCCTCTTCCCAGTTCCTCCTCCACCCTCCCCCCATCTGCTCCTCTTCCACTATTTTGCTTCAGATATAGGTGGGCCTTCCATGAATATCAGCTGTGGTATATGAAGTTACTGTGAGACTAGGCACCTCCTCTTCTATGAAGACTAGATGAGGCAATCTGGTACAAGGAATGGGTACCCAAAGCAGGCAACACTGTCAGAGACAGCCCCTGTTCTCTCTGTTAGGAATCTCACAAAAACAACAAGTTACACAATTGTAACATATATGCAGAGCCCCAAAGTCATTCCCATGCAGGCTCCATGGTTGTTGGTTCAGTCTCTGTGAGTCCTTATGAGCCCAGGTTAGTTAGTTATGTGGGTTTTCCTGTGGTCCCCATGGGTCCTACAATTCTTCTTCCCTTTTACAGGATTTCCTGAGATAAGCCTATTGTTTGGCTGTGGGTCTACATTTTTTTCCCATCAGTTGCTAGGTGATGCCTTTCTGATGACTGTTGGGCTAGGAATCAGTATGTTAGTAGAGCATCATATTGTTAAGGATCATTTCATTGACTGTTTTTGCTATTCGTGTTTGGTTCTATCCTAGGTCTTTGGGGTAGGTATCCCTCCTCTGGGTCCTGGCCCTCAGAGAAAAGCTCCTCTCAGAGGACCCATGCATTTTAATTGGGATATATTATCCCAACTAAACTTACTAGAATATAGATTTTATATAAGATTACATTTATTTATTCTGTGTGCATGTTTGTGTACATGTGTGCCAAGATATATGTGTGGAGACAAGAGAACAACTTGTGAGGAGATTTAGTCTCTCCTTCTACCTTGTCCGGCTCCAGTATTAAACCCAGTCCTCATAGTTCCTTTATCTACTGACGTATCATTGGCCTCAAAAATGGTGTCTTAGTGAAGATGATGGCCTGGATGATGAATGAGAAAGAGAAGATGGCTTAGTGTGGGGGTAGGTTAGGAGAACAAATCCAAGGAGTAGTTTAGTATTGTGCCTCTGAAGATCTCTCCAAAAGTCAAGTTGAAAACTCAGTTCTTGACATAGTAAAAGTAAGGGTTGAATTAAAGGGGCAAAGGGGGAGGTCAGTAAAAATTAGGCTAACCTGAAAAATAGTGGTGGACCCATTTAAGAAGGGCTGTTCCTTTTGAGGAGAAGGATGAGGGTGAGTCTGTCCCTCCATCTATCAGGAGACTACAAGCATAGAAAGAGCCTATCCAAGGGAGGATACCCAAGACAGGACCAATTAGAGGGGAGAAGGACTCAGAGCCGCCAGACAGACACCCACCTCTAAGTCCCTACAACTTGATGGGATCTTCTTGTTCTAAAAATGTTGATTGCCTTTTTATTTTCTCTCTGTGACTGGAGCTTTTCATTTGTCTCTTGTAACCACTGTTCAACTCTTAGCCAGAGGGTGACATCTCATCACTGAAGTTGGAGGTCTTTAAATCAAAGGTAATTCTGGATTATATAAACGAATTCATCAAATTGATACATTTTATATACATCTCACTTTGTCTCCACTTAAATCAGTGGTTCTCAACCTTTCTAATGTTGTGACCCTTTAATACAGTGCCTCATGTTGTGGTGACCTGACCACTGACCATAAAATTATTTTTACTGCTCCTTTATTATTACAATTTTGCTACTGTTATGAATCATAATGTAAATATCTGATATGCATAGGTGACACTCATGAAAAGGCCATTCAACCCCCAAATTAGTTGTGACCATGAGTTGAGAATCACCGACCTAAATGCTTAGAAGGTTTAAATGAAGCAAATCTATTTTTCTTTGTCTCAGCCAGGAATTATCCTAAACATCACTGGTACCCTGCATCCCTAAGGGTTTTGATTTCTTTCAGGTTTCTGTTTGTATTCTCACTCTTCTTCCCACAGAAAGGGATGTACAGGATTCATTAACAGTCACATATTAAAATATCTCTTACACACTCAGAAGCAGAGGCAGTCAGACCTCTATGAGCTCAAGGACAGCCTGATTTACATAAGTGAGTTCCAAGACAATCATTGCTACATAATAAGACCCTGTCTTATAAACAAAACAAAACAAATACCTTATGCAGTAAGTCCTATAAATGAAGCGAGGGACTATGAGGCTGACTTATTATCCTCTAGTTCACCAGATTAGCAGTGAATGGATAATGGTTACCAATACTTTTAATATAATTTAGCCATTTTAATGCAGAGGGGTAGGATTGGCAGCTGATACACAGTCTTGCTACTGACTAGGTGAATTAGACTGCTCCACATGGATGTCACATGATATGGGCCACCAGTGACAGAATTTGAGAGACATGAATAATGGAAAAGACTTTGAGATGTCAAACCAGGACCAGGGTGCAGGTAGAGTGGAAAAGTTATTTTGACCCACAGGACATAGGTTTATATGAGCAGACTTTAAGGTATGTATATAGAAGAAATAGTCAGGAGGATTGATGGTTGTTTAGAAATTATAGGAGCTGGAATTTATTCTTAAGAAAGAGAGAGATAGAGCTCTGTGGAGCAGAGAGAAATAGCATGAAGCTCTGTGACAGGAACTGTAGGGTTGGGCATTTTAGATAATTTGATCAGGGAACATTTGTCTACATAGCATAGCAAGGTACTAACATGGACACATTTGCAATGGTAACACTCAGGGGCATGAACTTTCCAATAGTGTTGGTCCCTCCACTGCTTTCTCTAGAATTCTTGCCCTGCCTTTAAACCAAAGAATTTGTCAGGCTGACAGAGTCCAGTCATGTTATGTTTGGGTCAGATATATTTAGGCAGTTATTAATTTAGCACAAAAATCCAAGAACTGGAATAAGGTGGTCTATTAATATCAGAGCACCCAAGAAGTATAGGCAGTAGTTGCCAGTTTGAGGCAGGCCTATGTGCCATAGCAAGAGTCTGTTTCATGAACAAGAGCAAAAAAAAAAAAATAATAATAATAACAAATCAAGCTTGAGAATAAAATACAGCATTCTTACTAACTCAGCCTCACCTCCACAACTCATAACTTGTAATAAGCACCTCTGGCTTTCTCCTGAGAACAAGGACCCTCTTGCTCCAGTGTTTTCTCACACGATTGGAGGATTTTTGCTTACAATTCTGTATGTCTGTCCCACACAATGCTCCCCTATCCTCCATGCAACTGGTCCTCTGTTCTACTGCTAAGCGGTGTCCATTGCTCATCACTGTCCTTTGTGGCTTATACTACCTTGTGTCAAGAAGCCTACCTCTCATCTTCAAATTGCCAGTGTCCAAGAGACTGAAGACATGATGGTTTTATACCCAACTCAGAAGTGTCAGGCCTCCAAGCAGGTGTCCTTTTAGGAGTTATCACTTAGTCAAGGTCATTCCAGGGGCACACAGCAACTCTGGCTTCTGTCAGAACTCCCATTCAATTAGGGAATTGACTAGAGCTAAACTTGGAGCTTTCCAGATGAACTGGAAAGTATGGAGAATCTATGAAAAACTTACTGTCAAGGACTAAGATGACATTTCCTGGCCGAGTTATTGAGAAGACAGCCATTGGCCTGTCTTTGCTTAAGATTACATGACCTAGGAACTTGGCTTTTGTGACTGTGTCAGCAGAGAGAGCCAGCCAAAAGAGACTGGAAGCATCCAATGAAATCCCAATTAGTATCTGGGTCCAGTTCCAGAACCTTCCCTTAAAAGGTTTGGTAAATGGAGACTGAACAGCCCAGCCACCTGTCTCCATAAAAACACAGCCTTATGCCAACCTTCCATTTATTTCTACCTTCATACCATTTGTGCCACACACCTGGTCTGTGCCAGATTTCTCGGAGGTGCTGTGCCTTTATCTCCCTGAGTCCGCGTGATACACCAATGAATCCTTGAGTCTCTTTGGACACCACACCTCCTGTTAGAAGACTTAAAAAAATCTCACTTCATGCCTGCTCTTTGTAGATAAAAGGGAACCTGTGTCATTGAGATTACAAGATGCAAGAATACAGAGAGCATTTTAAACAACAGACAGGCTATTGTAAGGCCATGTCCTGTAAATTGAAACATTCCCTCTTGGCGGGAAGACAGAAGCTCAGGAGACTCCAGAAGTTTGTGAACCTTAGGAGATTCACAAGCCCCCTTCCAGGAGTTATGTAAACAATGAATGACAACAGAGAGTGGAGGCCCCTTCATGAAGCTGCCTGCAAGTTGCTGGGAACTTCAGTGCAGCTTTGGGTTGTTGTCATCCATTCTGGATGGGCTTTTTGATGATGCAGCTGCCTTTGAGTGACCTCCCTGTGAGTAACCACAATAAACTTCATAGCTCACCACATTTTATTTGGTTGGAATTGTTTCTTTGAACTGTCATCAGTACCTTATATGTACCTTTTATGGGGGATTACCAGATGTCTGTTCATTTCTCCCATGGAAAAATCATACAACATAGGTAAAAATTAAGAGTCAAATGTCTACTCTGCCTATGAATACTGAACCTTTGCTGTTTGTAAGAGTCCTTTGATTAACCAAGCTAGACCTATAGCCTAGAGCCTTTATATAAATATCTCCTTCTTCCATCTCCAGGGTCGCCACCCCTTGCATCCTAGCAACCACTCTGCAATGCTGACTTACTTTGTCCATTTGAATAACAAGAAGGGTGTAACACACACACACACACACACACACACACACACACACACACACACACCCCAAAACATTTGGTTAGTAAACACCACAGTAGACATTCAATTGGATGCCAAATCTAGCCTCTAGAATAAGAGGGGCTCTTGGATATTTAGGACATCTGACTTCCCTCTTCAATTCCTTTCCCATTCTGTGAACTTACATGAGCTCCTTCACTTGTGTGAGCTTCAAGTCTAGTATTCCCTAAGGAGATGTCCACAAGTGCCCTGCCCACACTCTTAAAATCCTGTTTAACAGTCAGGTTATCTTACAGTCTGGATAGAATGCTGGGTACATTGGGGTGGGGGAAAATATGGAGTGTACACTCGGGTGGCCAGAGGGAAGCAGGTACGGAGAACTTCTATGAAAAAGGTGTGTATTATTTCAAGGAGGCACAAAAGTGGGGGCTTCTGATATTCCTGAAGGTTTAGTGAAATCATCCCAGAAGAGGATGGGCTGAAAGATACAGGTATTTAGGGTGATGTACTTCCCACAAATGGATTTCTATACAGCATCCCTGCTGACATTATGGGTTTCAGTTTTGCAGGACTGATTTCTCATTCTTCTAGGCTTTGCTGTGACTCTGTAGGGGAGGTGGCAGTGACTTCTTCTTCTTCTAAGAAGCTGGCAGCAATAGGGATTTGTTTTCTCTACTCATCATGACTGTGCATGTGAGCAAGACTGGTAACTTGTTGCCCACCATGCACGGCTGCACAGCCAGCTGCTGGTGAATCCCAGGTCCCCAGCTGGTTCAGAGCTGGCTGCAAGCACAGAAGCAGCAAGGGATCCTCCTGGGCTTGTGCTTCTGGAAAGTCATCTTATTCCCCCATCAAAGATGTCCATTGGGGTTACCACCTAACTTCCCATTGGTTGGTGATTTGGAGGAAAGCTCCACTGATTGGAAGGCTGCCTCCAAAGGACCTCTATGGGCATTCTCTGCCTCTAGTTGCTAATGCATGTTGCTCTGATTGAATGATTTTCCTGCTTCATCAATGTTTACTATTTAGGAAAAGGAATATCTTATTTCTCTTGCTAAGTGTGAATTGGGAAAATCTGTGCTTGGTGTGATCACAAATGAAGATTCCTGTCAGAGGGTAGACAGGGAAGGACAAATTTTCTCACTAGGATCCTGTCCTTTGCTGGTGATAGGCTGATGTTGCCCCAAAGCCTTCCTTGGGATTTAGGCAACATTACATGATCCGCACTGATAGCAACAACAGGGATCCTTTAGATTTGGAGCCAGAATATCAGGGTTTGGCCCAGAGCTTAATTGATGACTAGCATTAATACAGGACTGTGAGTGTAATATCTCAGTTTCTATGTGTGTAAATAGATCCAGCATAGGAAATCACTTACATGTCCATAAACATCACATCAAGGAAGGTTGCTTTGTATTTCTCATCTCAGAAAAGCATCTCGTTGCTTTATAATTAGGGTAAAATATACATATAAAATGAACATCTTTAACCACTTAAAGAGAGATTTTTTAACATTCAGTGGTCTTAAATAAAGCCACCCCGTTATGTAACCATCACCATTGTCAATTTCCAAACCTTTTCTTCTTCCCAGCTGAAAATCTACACCCACTGAATGTACATTCTCCATAGTTCTAGTTACTATTGTTCTGTTTCCTGCCTCTTTGAATTCTGTCCTCACAAGCATTCAAAGGAGTCATGTGGCATTTGTACTTTTATATGTGGTTTATTTTACTTCAAAGTTAATTTGTATTGTAGCATGCACGAGAAATTGCTTTTTAAAAGCTGATTGTACTCCACATACCCATTTTGTTCATCTAGTCCTCTGCCAATGGGCATTTGGATTGCTTCTATGAACATAGATTTTCAAAGACCCATTTGAATGCCTGCTTTCAATTCTTGAGACATATGCTCAGTAATAGTAAAAGGTCAGTGGTAATCCTACCTTTAACCTTTGGGATGACTTTTCTTTCCTTGTAAGAGGTATCACAGTTATGAATTATATAATCTGATTTGCATTTCCTTAATGATTAGTGAGGCTGAAAAACTTTCTATGTGCCTATTGACCTTCGCTGGTCTTCTTTGGAGAAATATCTGTTTGACTTACCTCATTTAGCTCCCTAAAGGAGAAAGTATACACCCCCCTCCAGCGAATCTTCTATATATCACCATTTCCCTTGTTCCAGCACGTTGATCCATTGATTTATTAGTCAAACCTTCTTGAGTGCCTTCTACATCAGACCCTGACTGGAGACATTGGGATAGAGGAAAGTATACTGGGTGTACTCAAGTGTGGAGGGGGAAGTAGGTAGAGGGAACTTCTACAAAACGATGCTCATTATTCCAAGGGGTGCAAAAGTGGGGGTCATCTGTTATCCCTGAAAGTGTAGTGAAACAATCCAAAGAAAAGATGCTAAAAGTAAGGAACATACAACGAAAAGAAATGATAGCAGGCATTCTAGCTAGGCAGGAGTACAGCAGTTGAAAAGATATGTTTTTAGGAAAACAACATTTACTGTGAGAATCCAAATTCACAAAAATAGCTTCCTTCAGATGGATACCCTTGAACTCAGAACTATATACTGGACCAAACCTTCATTGAGTATAGTATGAATTCGTTAATCAATGATGATTAAGAGACTCATGTTCCATATACCCAGATGTGCCTTCTTCAACAGGGCTGCTGCTGTTTACTGTCACCCTAGTGAAGACTCTCATTCCCAGCTGGGCTACAGGTTTATCTCAGAAATGCTAGAAAAAGAATGAGGAGCTATGTGCTTAGGTGAGCCCTGATACCAAAAGTTTTTCAATAGGGCCATAAAGATTCCCACAGCAGCTGCCCTTACAGGCAGCCTTGTTCAGTAGATCAGCACAGACTATGAAATGGACTCATCTTAGAAGTTGGGCCATTTGTTTCTCACTTTGGAACCTTGACTCTTGGAACTACTGCTTTTGTAGAGCTCATATTTCCAACACCTGCAATTCTAATACCCCTGGAAGTGAAACAAAGACATGCTTCTGAGATCACACACATATCTGATGTAAGTTGACAATTCAGGTCCTGCAGCTAAACTGACAAGGCTTTTGCTCTGGACAGAGAGATCCATATTGCACCTTTCTCTACCTTCTAGGACTGTGAGCTAATACAGTTGTGCTTTCTTATGGCTCTAAACTTTCAGTAAGTTGTCATAACCCCCAAAATAAAAAAAGCATTGAGTTGTAGTTGGGAATCTCTAAATGTCTCTTCAGTTAGAAAAATGTAAGGAATCCACCGTTTTTATGGAGTGACATCTTTGCTACAAGAGCATCTAATAGTTGCCACACTTCCTATGTATATATTACAATGACAGGCTGGAAATCCTGGAGGAACTGTGCTTTTTTAAAATAAATGTGTACGGAACATTTACCTTGTGTCAAACATCAATACACCATTTCACTCACATTCTAAGAGATACTGTTCTTATTCTTACATATGCTGTCAGTGTTCTGCCATGGTGACACAATAGCTAAGATGATTGATTGAGAAGGACAAAGGGTTTCTTTTGTGTAACAACTTCAGAAATTTTAGTTCCTACCTATTTGGTTCCATTAAGTTGGGTTTGTGATGGGACCAAACCTCATGGAAAGAATGCATACTGTATCAAAGTTGTTTACCTCTCAGTAGTCAGAATGTGAAGAGAGGAAGGGTCCAGAAATCTAATATCATGTTCAAAGGCATAATCCTGTCACCCAACGTTCTTCCACTAGACCCCACCTGCTCAAAGTTTTACCACCTGCAAGCATCCATAGGTTGCTGACCAAATATTTAACAAATGGTTTTGGGGGGGGACATATAAAGTGGAAACTATCAGTTTACATATGAGGAATAGTATCTTATCTAAGACATGCCTTGCCCTTAGACTCTCTATCTGTCAATCTCTAGTTTCTCTAGTTTGCTCTTGTGAAGACACAACAACAGGACACGAGTTAGAAACCAGAAAACAAGTCTCTGCTGAGCTATGCAGCTGTCAACACCTTGATCTTAGAATTCCTGGTTTATAGAACTGTGAAAATGTAATTTCTATTGTTTCAAAGCCACCTAGCGAATGACATTTTGTTATAGCCACCCAGACAATAAAACAATGACTTTCTGTAAGTAAGGGAGAACAGTCTGGAGTAAATCCCTCCCTCACAGCCATCAGAGAAACCAATGGTGCTGACAAATTTACTTGACCTTCTAGCCACCACTTTTTGTATGACTGTATATACCTGTCTTATTACTCAGTCTATTGTGCTTAGTATGGAAGCTCAAAGAAATAAAATATCCAAAGAAGAAAGGGATTAGAAAGAGGAATTTCATAAAGCCTATCAACTTCAGAAGGAGGAATCAGAAGGCATCTCTTTTAAATGTTTCTTAGGATCAAGTAGAGTTCGTTTCTACTCAGGCAGAAGCAAGGGATGAGCACAAGGACAGAAGATGGGATACACTTCTTTGTGAGATGATACAGCCTCTCCATCTTCAGTACCTCTGTTTCTCTTTTCTATTTGTCCCTCAACTGCTCCATGTTTATAAGCGTCATGAAGAGATGTCATCATGAACTGCTTAGTGTGACTGAAGTTATTGGTCACCCAGTTCCCTGTGGCATCAGACCCAGGCCAACATGAGTTGCCTAACAACTACTGTGGGTCCAAGAGACTACTTATCTGATCAAGATTTCCTAACCCAAGTGCATCAACTTCCATTGCTGTTGGTACAGATGACTATAAACCAGCCAGTCCCTCATCTTCTGTTCTTCACTACAGACATACCATGAGATTTTCCACTCAATGTTTTTCAGTCAATAGGCTGAGTTGCCAGCCCCTGTATAAGCAGATGTAATTAAAATAACAACTGAGGGATGCTGGGTAGTATTTTTACTCTTCATGACCTGCCTTGATTTTCCCTTCTACAAGATGTAGTGGATAATGATCTCATATGGTTAACAGTGGAATGAATAAGGCTAAAAGAGAATAAGAAAGGTTAGTGATGGGAACAAAGAAGGGTGTGATCACCATTGGTTCTCCAGAAGCATCCGGATATCTGAGAACAGAGTTGTCTGAGAAGATAAGATGGAAGTTCATTTCTATCACCAACACCTGCCCAGGATGCACAAGGAGTTTATCGTCTTTTATAATGAGACAACTGCTTTGGCTACGGTGGCAACTGCTATAAGTGGCTTCTGGAGAAAAATTAGTGTCTGGGGAAAAGAATGCAGAAGGCATGGCAACATGAACTCATGTGGGGCTCCATACTCTTTTCTGTAGATTTTAGTGTGTTAGTACCTTGGCCTCTCTGAAATCCTACCACCACTATGAAAGGTTGGCTCAGCCTTTTCTGAAATTTTGTACTCCATGATTGTGGTCAAACCATATAGTGGAACTCTGTTATTCTGATGATCTTCTGGGTTCAGTTTGGGACTCTGGGGCCAAGAATCCCACTTCATGTAGTCTCCTCACTAGATGAGGTGTGTCATTTCATGCAAAAGGACAGGAAACTTTTGTGCAGATTGAAGCAAGCTATCTCAGGAAATGTTGAGCAACCGTAAACTAAAGAAAAATGCATTCTCCAAACCCTTAAAATCTTTCCACAGGAGATGGGAATAGCTCATACAGCATAAAAATAGGATGCCTTCTGAACCTCACCAGTTGGCTGGCTCTGGTCCTCTCTTGGCTGAGTATTTCCTGGCCCAGGGTTTGTAAAGTTCCCATGTGTTTGGACTGTGTTCTTGGTTAAGGCCTGACCCTTGGGCAGTTTCCTGGATCTCTCAGCCTCGTTATCCCAGTTCATGTTTCCACACAACCACTGAAGGTTTTCTAGTGGCAAAAAAGACACTCTTTGCTGATCTGTTCAGTTGTACCCAAACATGGGCATAAAGAATCAATCACCTTCTGCATCTCCATCCCCATTTCTAGGATGTTGTTGATTATTCTTGTAGGAAAATATACTCACATTGCTTACTCCATAAGTTTTCCCATTTATCATTGAAAAGTTAGGGTTAGTACAGTTGCTTGGTCTGTCATGTATCTGACCCCACACACATTTATTATTCCTTTACCAGGCTTGCCTTGTCTCTCCACTCTTAAGAAACTATTATTATAGGGGCTGGAGAGATTTCTTAGTTGTTAAGAGCCCTGCTTTTGTAGAAGACCCTCATATGATCCAAATAGCAGGGTGTGTCCCTCTGTGATTCCAGTTTCAGTGCATCAGGTAGCCTTTTCTGGTCTCCTTGAGCACCAGGGACACTAGTGGTACACACACATATAAAGAAAATAAAACAAGTCTAAAAAATAAAAATAACATATTGATAATACAAAAATGGGTGTCATCATCCATTTCAACTCATACATATTCATCACACTCATTTTTCCCAACTGTAATTTTGCTAGTTTTGTGAATCATAATGTAAATATCTGATATGCAGGATATCTGATGTGACTCCCTTTGGGGGACTCTTGACTACATGTTGAGAACCACTGCTCTAGGGGTAACTGAGATTTCTGTGTGGTGACAAAGGTCTTCAGGCTTTGGAGGTGGCTAAAGTAGATCTAGGTGCAAATACTGTATCCTATGACAATGAGCAGCAACACACAGGGGTGTCCGTGGAGGTGTCCAGAGCATATATCTAAGAGAACTAGAGAAAGCAAGTTGGGGATGCTCTTGGAAAAGTGAGTCTCCTCCCAAAATGCCAGCTTTTTAGCTGTTAATGCACTTTTGTATTATGAATCTAAGACACACTTATCCCTTTCATTTGCCAGCCAATATGAAGCAGAGTATAGGCTGAGAATGAGACTATGGGCTAGGGGCTATAGCTCATTTTGAAGAGTGCTTGCCTACCCTGAATAAAACCTTTGGTTCAATCCCCAGCCCCATATAAATGAGTTGTGGTGGCTTATGCCTCTAACTCTAAACAAGAGAGATAGAGGCATGAGAATCAGTGTCTGCTTTGGCAACATAGCAGTGGGAACCTTAAATACATGGAACACTGTCTCATTAAAAAATTAATAAGAAATCCACAAACCTATTGTAAAAGAGGAAAAGCAGAATGCTTTTCACGACATCAGGTAGCAAACTGATCTGCATGATGCTGAGATATAATATAAACCCAAACGAATACAAAACACCTGCAGTCACAGGGATGAGAAAGGAAGGGATAAAGCAACACTTGTGTTGTCAGACATTTGCAGACCCCAATTCTTCCTGCTCCTCTGAGACATTGGCTAAATGAGATTCTTAATCTATGCCCCCTAATCCTGTTCTTCTGAGGACTAGGGCTTCCATACCATAGCATGTTCACTCTTTTGTGAGTCATTTCTGATCCAATTCCAGAAGAAGTTACAGGTCAATACTTAGGGTCCAGTATTTGCTTCCTAGAGCCTGAATTTTGGTCCTGTCTCTGATACTCATAAACTGTAGCTCTTGGGTCAAATACCAAACCTCTTTGTTCACAGTTTTGTTTGTTTGTTTGTTTAAATCAAATGAACAATGATTCCCGAGCCACAAGGTTTGTATAAAGGGATGAGTTAATCCATAGCTCAGCAGATTTGTTTCTAGAACAAGTCAGACAAGAAATACTATAGGCTGTGTGTTCTTCTGCTTCAGTCTCAATTACTAAACTCTGCTATTGTAGCTTTAAATCAGCCATAGATGACGCATAAATGAATAGCTAGCTGGCTTTTCCTGTAAAACCTTTTGAAGCAGCTGAAGTCCTTTGTTTGTGAATCCCTGAATGAATACTCATAGAGAACTTAACACAGAACCAAGTAGAAGGCATAACACAAGAAAATACTATTTTTACAAGTAGTCCCTTGTGAAAAACTGAAAAGAACTTCTCCCTGGCTGTGAAGATGTCCATGAAAGTAGCAGAAGCTCAGAGGACCCTGAAAACCACACTCATTCTTCAACCATCATATAGCTATATGGAAAGTGCTGATGTTCTGAGGTTACTAGGAAAATTTAAGAGATGTGGGTAGCTTGGTACATTGATATTCTTCTCTGGGAATATCCCTGCCAGAATGTAATGAACTAGCCATCACCATTTTTCACTTAAATTCTTCACCTGTAACTAGGCAGGGAAAACCCATCACCATTAGAAGGGTCCTAATTGGAAGCATTGCCCTGAGGTAATTACCAGTTCTTTGGTCTAAATATGCCTAGGAGTCTTCTTTTTGCCTTCTCAAAGTCATTTGGGTAGAAGGAAGCAAGGAAAGGACTTGGGGAATAGTTCTTATCATCTTGCTGCTTCTCTCCCAAGCTATAGGATATTCTCAGAGATTATTTTCCCCTTGGTTTTCAGAAGCACAGGTTGCCTGTTTCTGCTAAATTGCAGGCTTTGGGCTTCCATATTTAGGCCTCAGGAGAATCCTATCAGGTTCCCACATGATGACATGATGCAGAGAGAATTAGATGTCACTACACCAGGTGAATGATTAGGGGGCCATCCTGAGGGGGGCAACTTAGGATATAAATGCAAGGCCCTAGAAGAAGAAAATAAAAACAAGAATTCTGTGATGGCTGTGGACATAATTCCAAATAAATAAATCTTGGAAAGAACACAATTTTTCAGCAACCCTCTAGAATTGGCTGGAGACAAATTCTTGAATAAGTGACCAGCTGCCCAAAGAATGAGTGACTGAGTTTCTCAGTGAATCCAGTGCTCTTGGATTTTTTTTAATTTTTTTTCATTAGGATTTGCCATATCTTCACCCTTCACTCTAAGCTGGAGGGTCAAGGTAGATTTCCCAGGCCTTGGGGCCTGAAAATAGCAAGGAACATTTCAGAACAGGTGTCGGAGCTCCCATTTAGTTTTGTGCAGCAACACGGCTCCTTTTGCCTATACATGATGCTTGAGTTGTGTATTTGCACTTTGCATCAGTGGCATCTGTCTGCACTGCTTATAGCTGGATCCACAGTCCTCAGACAGACCCAGCACACAGGGATTTTCTGTGAATATTTGTCATAAGGATCATTAGTCACAAAGGTAATTTCTCCCAAGCTGTGCTACCAGTGGGGGTAGATGGATCTAGAGTCCTGGGAGAAGAGTAGTCCTGTGCTTACCATAACCTATGACAAATAAGTAGCTAAAAGGGAAATGGACAGA
Organism: Phodopus roborovskii; assembly: GCF_943737965.1. NCBI lineage: Eukaryota > Metazoa > Chordata > Mammalia > Rodentia > Cricetidae > Phodopus > Phodopus roborovskii. The sequence continues at coordinate 30,578 of NW_026125320.1, read as the reverse complement.
ACATCCAACTACAACTTGTAGACATTATCTATGGGCCATTCCTTAGGCTAGATTCTCTCACAAGCTGATTTTGAATGCAGGGAGTGTTTTGGAATACAAAGGACTGCTTTGGGATATGATCAGAGACACTCCATTGAGAAAAGGGAGAATGAGATAAGGAAAGAGAGAAGACAACACAGCTATGCATGAACAAGCATGCTCTGAGTATAGTGTCTGTCCCAGTGGGGCCTCTGAAAGACTTAGATATTTCCCACACTAAAGTGATGTCTCAGTCTGTTTCTTATTGCTATTATAGAATCCCAAAGTATAAATTACTGTGCTATTTATCATTAAAAATTACCTAGGCACAGGTAATTTGTAAAGAAGCTCATGTTGACCCATGTTCTAGAGTCTGTGAAGTACATGATCAAGCAGCAACGTCTATTAAGGGCTTTTTTTTCCCCTTCTGGTTTTAACTCCTGGTAGAAAGCAAAAGGCAAGTGGCCCATGTACAAAGAAGACAGGGATGGGACAGTCTTGCTTTATAACTATCTACTCTCCTATTAATTATTCAGCTATATGAGAGCTAGAACTTATAAGAAGAGAAAAACATGAACCCATTCACAAAGACTTGTCCGCTCAAGGCAACAATTTCTACTAGACTTCATCTTCCTACACTGGCCCAATGAAGAGCAAACTTCAGTGCAAGAGTTGGTGGGACTAAACCATATTCAAACCCACTGGGTTAACAGCAAGAATATTGAGCCCATCACTATGAAAAGGCTGGTTCCAGGGATGATATCTTCTTAGCACCATGACCTACCTGTATTGGAACTGCTTGCCAGGGTGCAATCTGAGAGGATACTAGCTCTGGGAAAGCATCTATGGACAGTGACAAAAGCGATGATCTCCTTCTCCTTCTCCTCTTCCTCCTCTTCCTCCACCTAGTAGGTTCAAGGAGGTTGAGGACTTCCTGATAAGTAGAAGAGATGGGATGGGTGTTTTCTGGTGAGCAGCAGCTAGGATTTGGATACAGTTTTATCTGGCTGCAGAACCAGGGTCTTTCTTCTGGGACTTGCTAAGTGCCTATCTCTTCTGAGCAGAGGTATGATGACAGAGTTTGGGAAGTAGCAGCCCCCTCTGTGGTTGGAGCCTCTTGGCATATTTCTAGGATATGACTGCCCTGGTATATTCCATTATAATAGTCCTCCTTCTGTTCAGAGCAGTTAACTTTACCTCATTATTATTTCATTGGGCTGAGCTTTAGTGAAACATGGCCTTTAATTTGTTTATTTAACATTCCTAGTCTGCACTTGCTGATAGAGTATAACTGATTAATTAATTAATTGTGGCTTGTCACGGCTCAGGCTGGATCATGGCAATATTTCTGACACTAATGGGATATTAGGCAGAGGTGGGTGGTGATGGAGGGGTGTCAGAAGCCTGGGTTGGAACCTAAGGCGGGGATGGGGTCAGGAAATGTTTCCTAGCTCTGTCCAGCCAAGGTGCTAAGGTCAACTAAGCTGCCTGAGGCAGGTGGTAAGCCAGTAACTGATGGGAGATGCCATTCTGTATATATGTTTCTCATACTGGTTAATGAATAAAGCACTGTTGGCCAATAGGAAAGTAAGAGAGGAGGGACTAGGAGACAAGGAGGGTTCGAGGAAGTAGTAAGGAGGAGTCAAGATGGAGGAGTCAAGATGGAGAGTCTGGAGAAAGCAGAACTGCGAGATGCCTCTCCCCGGTAAGATAAGACCACATGGAAATACATAGAACTGGGCTAATAATTAAGACAGAGCTAGCCAATAAGAAACTAGTACCTGGCCAACAGCATTATATCAAATACAGAGTCATGGTGTGATAATTGGGGCTGGCATGGTGGCGGGACAAGACCAGCGGCGGGAGGAAAAACCTTACTCCTTACAAGTAACCACAGCCATTGAAAATCTAAAATGAATCTATTGATTAGTCATGTGCCTGCTGAGTTTGGGGCTGTGTGCTCCACAGAGGGTGTCACTGGGTAGGCCAGCTCATCCTGGGTATTTTGAGAGTGTTTTCTCTGAGGATTGATGAAGTTGTTGGCCATTAGTGATCAACTCAGCCTTCTTTCCCTTTGACTAGAGATTGGTACAAGTTTCCCTTATGGGAAATCTATCTCAGAGCCCTTGGCCACTAGTTAACTCATTAATACATAAAAAAAAATACTTATGACTTTGGAGATTAGGAGCTGTGTACCATTAAAAATAAGACTAAAGACTAAATATACAAATTTCTTAATTTATTACAATAAGCCATGATGATACTGAAACAAGTAATTGGAAATATCAGTATAACAGGCCTACAGACCTTATCACAACTGATAAGGCACTTATTAGAGGCACAGTTCTGACAAACAGCTGCATGATTTGGTCAAATTCCCTGTGAATCTGTTGACTGCCAATAAAGACTTTCTTTTTGACTCTGTTAGTCTGTGTGGTAGTCTTTGGTAGGCTTGTCTTGCAATAGCAGGACCTTATTTTCCATTCCAGTGAAATGTAAGCTCTGGGACAGGATGAAATGTCCACCATTTAATGTTGGTTTCCATGTCTAGAAAAGTGGAAATGACCTTATGTAGCATCCAAAAGTCATTCTGCCAAATATGAAGCCCAAGCAGGTGCCTTTGGTAGAGAAGGTTCAAAACAAGGGCAGGCAATGTGGTCACAGTGATCATTGCTTTCACCAAAGTCATGGCATGCTTGTGTCAGTGATGAGATACTGTCCATATTGGTGCCAACTGAGAGACTGAGTGTCCCTCCTTGACCATGCTGAACAGGTAATTGGAGTCCGTTGGGAAAGCAAGTATCATGACCTATGAAATTCTACTTTGCTGTATGTTTTAAGGTGTGACGGCTAAAATATATATCTTTCTTAAAGTAGGATTACATAAAGATAAACCAATTTTGATTAAAATGAACAAGAAAATAAAAAGAAGAGTATCTGGCCCACTCCAGTACAGAGGAAATGGAAGATGCAAGAATGGAAGACAGAAAACTGGGCCCTGCCATGGTCATGGCCAGTTCTTCCACACAGAATGCTTTTGCCTCACATGATTAATGATCTATTGAACTATGCTCCCAGTACTGACTTTGCCCCATGTATTGCCAGCCCTACTGTAGAAGAACATGGATTCTGTGAGGGTCCATTTTCAGACACAAGGCAGCAGCTTTCTAGGGTACAAAGGAGGGAGGCATTTACTATCATCTCGGGATAGAAGAGGTCCCATTGGGAGGTGACATGAACTGATCTTAAAGGACAAATTGAAATTTCATAGAAAACAGGAAGGGAAAGGCTGTCTCTGAATAAGGGATTAATGAAGACAATGTCTGAAGGAGATGGGCAGGGAGGGAACCTGTGGCTTTGGGGCATCCTTCCCAGACTTGGGAGAAAGAGAAGGTCTTGTAAAACCATGTTTAGTGATCCTGTAATTACCTACACCCTAGGAAAAAGGATAATGCCAAAATGAAAGTGATTTTTCCAGGGCATAGATTCTTCCTTGGACTCAGCCCCAGAGACTCAGCATGTCCTGTCTGGCTAGGACATTCCATTAAAGCCCAGCCCTGCAGGGGTGCTGACGTTTCTCAGTGGTCAGGCTTCTTAATGGGCACAGTGCCTGGCACATAGTCATTCTGAAATAGATATTTGCTGAAGTGCACATTGAAATGAGTGAGTCCGTTGCTTTCCAATTTTGGTTTTTCTTCTTTCTTTATGAAGGAGCCTTGAGCAAGAAACTCCAGTCCCTTAACAGTGAGATTTGCTGGCTGAAATATGGAATTTGTAGCACACAGTGTTGTGAGGAAGATCAAATGAAAGGTGGATGTGTTCAGGAAAGTTTCTTGTGCACAGTAGCTGCCAAGTCAAGTGTCCCAAAGTCAAGTGCATGTAAGGATGGACAGAATCCTTCAGCTAAGTGCTGTGCTCTGCATACCACAGGCACCTTGTCCAATGGGACTACAGGCATGTAGCTTCTGAGGCCACTCCCCCTGTAGTTCTGGAAACACATATATTGCCTTTTGCCAGTGTTTTCATCCCCCCCCCCAAATAGGAACACAGACTGTTTTCCAGAGAGTTCCATGGAAGTATGGAAGTCTCTGTCCACCCTACAGGACCCTGGAAAGGACCAATGTTTCTTTCCAGTGTGTTGGGCAGGAAGGGGATGGAAGTCAGCAGGGACTAACTATAATTATCTGCTTATTTCAGAGATGTGACCTGCGGATGTTTCTGTTCAAACATTGTGTTTAGCAATGCTCAGCTGGGCATAAAACTTCCATCTGCTCCTTGGGTTGGTAGTGGACAGGGCCTGAAGGGGACAGAGCTTCTCAGTATCACAAATGTGAATTGTTTGGTATTACCTGGAGTAGTTCAGCTGGTGAAAATATCAAGGGTAGCTCAAGGACCAACTGATTTGTATCCTGCTTTTTAATTCACAAGAAGGTGACATTTTTGTCCTTATCAGAAACTTGAGCAGGGACATAGTAAAAGCTAAATAATTAATTTATTAATCATGAACTTATCAAGGGAAAGGTAACTGATTTGCTTTGGGGGCACCTGCACAAATGGGAAATGGTTGAAGGAGACTACTTGTCAAGTAGGCTCAACTCAAAGTATCCCATTGCCTTTGAAGCAACAGAAAAGTTTTAGAGGTTGTCCACAGTGGGAAAGATGTGATGGCATTGATAGGGGGAAATGGGAGTGAAGATTAAATGACAACTGTGATTGAACATTTTTTTATCCAAGTCAAGTGAGAGAGACTCATTATGGACACAATACCAGTCCATGTTGAAGGGCTAAGAGGGATAATGGAGAAAGCAGGAAGTCTATATGGGCTACTCAGGTGGGGTGGGCTTCATAGAGGTAGCAAGAGTTTGATGAGAGAAGGGACTTGAGGCACAGGTAAGGTTATGAAGAGGTTCTAACATGAGCAATACTGGACCAAAGAGGCTCCTGCCATGGAGGTTGATAACCATCAGCTGGTTAGACAATCCAAGATTCTTATTCCTGATTTGTCACATAGTGGGTGGGCCACCTGGCAATAGTCACCCTCCTTCACAGGACCTCTGTATTTTACCTTGCAATCCCTTCCTCATGTCTGACTAAAGGGGTGGAATATAAAAGTTGACCATAAAATTGGCTCCACCAATACATTTCTCCCATACTTCTGAACTTTTTGAAAATGACCTCACCCATGGCCAAGTGGCATTATGTATAAGGACAGGAAACATCCAGGCAGCATTATTTCTATTCTTCCCTCAAATTGCTGACTGCAAGTTTATGTCAGAAGGATGGCAGTGTGACACAGTGTGACTACAGCTGTGCCCACTATGCCATGCCAGAAAGATGAGCCAAGTGACAGATATGATACACTGCCATGGAGTCAGGGGCATGCTGCAGCTGCTCCTATTGCAAAATCTTCCTATGAATGACAAGGAATCTCTTGCATAAATGTGCTGTGATAAAAAGATTGACCTTCTAGGGTGTTCACAATGGAATCCTTGGAATCTATGATTATAAGAGCCCCATGTGGCAAAGGGAAATTATGATTATGGATGGCATTATGGCTGTTGACCAGCTGTTCTTGAGGAAGATCATTCTGTGTTACCTGGGTGGGCCAGGGCAAAGGAGATAGGTCAGTGGGTAAAGCACTTGCTGTGCAATCCTGAAAACCTGAGTTCAAATCCCCAGGACCCACTTAAGATGCTCATGGATCTGTAACCCCAGTATGTCTCTAGAGGGAAATTGGAGATAGAGACAGGAGGAAACTGAGGGCTGACAAGTGTGTGGTCAGCACACCAGTGAACAACAAAAGAGACTTGTTTCAAACAAGGTAGAAAGGGAGGTCTGACACTTGAGGTTGTTCTCTAACATACACACACCAAAATGATGACAATGATGGTAATGATGTATGAATAGTCTAAAAATAATCAGAGGGTCCTTCAAAAAAAGAGAGCAGATATGTAAGGACAGTATATTATAAAGACTTGATTTGATGGTGCTGGCTTGAAGGTGGAGGAAGGAGCTTAAACCAAGAAATATGGGCAGACTTTCAGCAAGAAAGGGAAAGAAACAGGAAAGAAATGGTTCCACAGCCCCGATTTCTCCTTAATTTTAGGCCAGTGGGGTCCATACTGGACTTCTAACCTATAGAATTATTCATAAGATGACAAACACATGTTGCTTAAAGTGATCATGACTGCAGTTACTGAAGCAGTAATAGAAAATTAATGTACTTACCTACCACCCCAAATACCTGAATTCTCCTTGAATTCCAATGGGTCTTTTCATTCATGCATTAACTCATGTGTTCATCTGTTAACATTCGTATGTTAACATTCATGTGTCCTGGGTCTTAAGTTGCTAATGTATAAATAGTAGAAAAAAATATTTGTTGGATTATTTTGAGAGTTAGATAGAGAACTAAAGGCTTAGCACATTGACAGGCATAGTGCAAATATTCATGAGTGCTAATTGTCTCTATTTTTATTGTTCCTGTTGTTTAGTCAGCAAACATCCTGGCACCTGGCTTGTTCCAGCTGTGTCTGAGCTCAAATCTTTGTTCCTAGGTAGGAAAGTCAAGCTTGGAAAGATACCATCCCCAAAGCCTCATTCAATAATGTCTTTAATCTCACTGGCCACTATTATCTTTAAGGCAGGCTTGTAGATGCCATTGGCTAGTCAAACTTTAGGTCACCTAGGAATAAAAGCAGTTTCAATTTTTAATTGGGGAGAAAAAAGAGGGATGGAGCATTAGTAGAATGTTGTTCACAATTATTAAAGCATTTGAACCAAGGAAGGAAGTTTGGGGGAAAAGGGAAAGATAATTTATGTTGTTCCATTTAATCTGTCCACCACCTCAAAAGGTCATTGTTTTATCTTCACTTCAGTGTGATGAAGCAGAGCCCCAAGATGCTGTTGATAGTTGAGAGGCAAAATGGAACCCATAATACTGAGTTGCAATTCTACACTTGTCTAGCCACTGTCTACTGCAGGGTGTGTGGCCACTGTCTCCTGATGGGTATTGAGAGCCAAGCCTGTACACAAACCCAAACTTTGGTAGACATTAATGTCTTTTCCCCATCTTTATGTAGCTGAGACCCAGTCAAAGGGGAATTATCCTCAGAGAGTCCACCCTATATAAGCCAAGATATAGGTGGGCTTAAATATATTGAGAGGCACTATGAAGAGTGTATGAACTTCAACCCAAATGCTAGAGGTTCATCAGGGTATCTTTGCAAGTAAAAGAAACTCTGAAGAGCAATTACCTAAACATGGACTTGAGGTGTCTTAATACTAAGTGAGGCCAGCATTCTGGATTGGCCTCTCTAATAGGCCTGTGTTCCTGACCACAGGGAGGCCACGACTTGGTCCTGCTGCGCATGCACTCAAAACTGCAGATCACCTCCCACACATTTTCCTCCCTATGCATAACCTTCTAACACCTGATTCATAAAGGTCTTTTCCCACAAGAAGAGCTGGAGCTTCCATATTTTTCCCTGGCTGGTCCTATGCATATTTATTTTTCATGGAGTGGAAGTTGAATTGAAAGGAAAAAATGGAGAAGATAGAGTTGACTTATGTATGCACTCTGAGGAGAGCAGGCTTGTGCTAAGGGCTTTACAATCATTATTTGATTACCACCTTAAAGCAAAGATGTTATATCAGACTTACAGATTAAAAAAAACAAAAACAAAAACAAAAACCTTAAGGCTATGGAGATTATTTTGCCTGAGTATAACCCCTCCAAAGTCTACAGTCAGGGATATTGAATGATTAGAGGAGCCTGTGTCTTTTTCACTATGTAAAAGAGACACCTCTAATAATCCACATATTTGTCCTTATAAGTCTTGGAAAATTGTTGTTTCTTATCATGTCTTGGAGGCAATACAAAAACCCACCATTCCTTTACAGCTATCAGATAAATATTAAATTATGTTTGATTAAAATTTTGTTTTAAAAACCTTTGCCATATTCTGTCGAGGCTGAAAACTAGAATTTCATGCATGCAGTGTCTGATGTCTTCTGGTTAAATAAAGCATGAATTAACCAGCACATTAAGGTCCTAAACATTTCAGATGAAACTGTTTTCCCTATAAAAATGTAAGGAATACCATATGGGGAAGAATTCACAGCACAGTTCACAGAACACTTGGAGGCTGTGAGACACTACCCAGTGATAGAGGAAGACTGACTTCTAGTCTTCATTTTATTCTTGTCTTCTCCCACAAACCCCCAGTTTTCATTATCTGCTTGAACAATGGGAGGGGAGGGGAAGAGCCAAATTATTCTTGTGTTTTTGGTTGCCTAAGGGTGGCTGATGACAGAGAAAAGTTAATGTGTCTCTGAGACCACAGCAGTTGACACATAGGACAGCTGCATCATGCCTTTCCTTAAGATTTCCCCCAGGAAGGCTATATGAGGGCCAGTTGCAAGAATTATAACCAGTGCACTGAAGACACATTGGAGATGTTATAATGAGAATAACAGTATTCAAAACTTACATTACAGGATCAACAAGTCCTGGTGATTGGTGATGGGAGAATGTGCTCCAGTCCACTGGTAACCTTACACTGGTTTCCCTAAGGGACAAAGATAAGACATGAGCTAATTTGCCTGTGACTCAAAAACTTCCTTTGATTGGGTCTGTGACACTTACTACAGTCCTTACCTTTCTCAGAAAGGGCCAGAAGGAACCAAATACACACACATTTCATTGCCTCAACACAATTGCTACAGGGTAATTATAATTTCATACAACTTGGAGATACAATAGCCAAAATTGTAGACCATTTTATGACTACTCAGTATCCATATAGCTTACGTGGTAAATGGTGAAGATAATCTTTAAGTCCAGGCAGATGCTTCTCTGGTAGAAGATGTGGTCTTATAGAGGCCATAATGGGCTGCCATTTGGATGGGAAGCACAGCTGTTGATCCTTCTTCAAGAACTCTGCCCTGATATACAAGGGAAATGATGGTATATCCTACTTCTACTAAGGACCCCCATTGTATTCTCAAGAGAAGGAAGCTGTTATTTGTATCATTCAGAGAAGAATTTCCTGTTTAAATATAGGAGTGTTCTCCCCCCCTTCAAACTTCAAGGGAAAGAGGATTGAGTGATTGAATGTAACAAAGTAAATCCCTCAGAAATAAATGAACATTTCATATTGCGCTTCATTTCAGTTTCATGAGCTCCAAATAGCACTTCAAGTGATTAGTGTTTTCTTCATTAACCGTAACTAAGTCTGAGAAAAGCCTCTCTCTCTTTCTAGCAGGTTTTTGTAGGAGATTGAGGTTAGTTCATTTCTAAAAGTAACCCTTTGACACCTACTGTAGGCAGCTCAGATAGTAAAGAGAGTATGGGTTTTGCTGACAGACTGGCATGAGATTGTAATAATCCCTGTATTTTATCAAACCACCATGCTTTAAAGTTAGAATTCAACAACAACACAAATTACAGAAACCCTACAAACTCATGGAAACTGAACAATGAGAAATGCACCATTCCCTGGTCAAGGGAAGAAATAAACAAAGAAATTAAATATTTCCTAGAATTCAATGGGAATGAAGACCCAAATTTCTGGGACACTTTGAAAGCAGCACTAAGAGGAAAGTTCATAACACTAAGTGCCACATGAAGGAACTTGAAGATAGTGGTATTAGACAATTAACAGCAGAGCTGAAAGCTCTAGAACAAAAGAACCAAACTCAGCCTGGAGGAATAGATGCCAGGAAATAATCAAATTGAGGGCTGAAATCAAGAAAATAGAAACAAAGAAAACAATGCAAAGAATCAATGTAACAAAGAGTTGTTCTTCAAGAAAATAAACAAGATAGACAAACTTTTATCCAATCTAACCAAAAAGCAGAGAGAGAACATGCAAATTAACAAAATTAGAAATTAAAAAGGGGGGGACATAACAACAGACACTAAGGAAATCCAGAGACTCTTCAGGTTATAATTTGAAAACTCCACAAAATTCAGAATTTTAAAGGAAATGGACAATTTTCTGGATAGATATGCCTTGACAAAAATAAATCAAGAAGAGATAAGCAATTTAAATAGACCTAAACCTCTAATGAAATAGAAGAAGTCATCAAACATCTATGAACTAAAAAAAAGCCCAGGGCCAGATAACTTCAGTACAGAATTCTACCAGAAATTCAAAGAAAATCTAATACTAATACTCCTCGAATTGTTCCACACAATAGAAGCAGAAGATTCATTGCCAAACTCTTTTTACAAGGCTACAATTACCTTGGTACCCAAGCCACACAATAACACGACTAAGAAAGAGAACTATAGACCAATATCCCTCATGAACATTGATGCAAAAATACTCAATAAAATACTGGCAAATTGAATCCAAGAACACATCAGAGATTTTATCTACCATCACCAAGTAAGCCTGATCCCAGGGATGCAGAAATGGTTCAACATACAAAAATCCATCAATGTAATCCACCATATAAACAAATTGAAAAAGAAAAACCATATGATCATTTCACTAGATGTTGAAAAAGCCTTTGACAAAGTCCAACACCCCTTCATGGTAACAGTCCTGGAGAGATCAGGGATAACAGGAACATACCTAAACATAACAAAAGCAATATACAGTAAGCCAACTGACAACATCAAACCAATGCAATTTCTCTAAAATCAGGAACAAAACAAGGTTGTCCACTCTCTCCATATCTCTTCAATATTGTACTTGAAGTTCTAGCTAGAGCAGTAAAACAACAAAAGGAGATCATGGAGATACAAATTAGCAAGGGAAAAGTCAAATTTTCACTATTTGCAGATGATATGACAGTTTACATAACTGACCGAAAAACTCTACTAGGGAATTCCTACAGCTGATAAACACCTTCACCAAAGTTGCAGGATACAAGATTAACTAATAAAAAAAATTAGTATCCCTACTAAATACAGACAATAAATGGGCTGAGAAATAAATCAGAGAAACATCACCCTTTACAATAGTCACAAACAACAAAAAATAATATCTTGGGGTAATGCTAACCAAACAAGTGAAAGACCCACAAAGCAAGAATTTTGAGTCTTTAAAGAAAGAAATAAAAGAAGATACCAGAAAATGGAAAGATCTCCCATGATCTTGGATAGTAACATAGTAAAAATGGCAATCTTGCCAAAAGCAATCTACAGATTTAATGCAAGCCCCATCAAAATCCGGAACAATTCTTCACAGAATTTGAAAGAACAATACTCAACTTTATATGGAAAAACAAAAGACCCAGGATAGGTAACCCTGCAAATAAAGGAACTTCCAGAGGCATCACCATCAGTGACTTCAAACTCCACTGTAGAACTATAGTCCTGCAAGCAGCTTAGTATTGGAATAAAAAATGGACAGGTAGACCAATGGAATCCAGTTGAAAACCCTGATATTAACCCAGACACATATGAACACCTGATTTGTGACAAAGCAGCTAAAATTATACAATGGCAAAAAGAAAGCATCTTCAACAAAAGGTGCTGCCATAATTGCATGCTGGTGTGTAGAAGACTGCAAAGATAGATCCATATATATGGCCATGCACAAAACTTATGTCCAGATGTATCAAAGACTTTGATATAAATCCAGCCACATTGAACCTCTGAGAAGAGAAAGTGCTTGCAAGATACCCTTGAATGAATTGGTATAGGAGACTGCATCCTGAACCTAACACCAGTAGCACAAACACTGAGATGACAATTAATAAATGGGACCTTCTGAAACTGAGAAGCTTCTGTAAGACAAAGGACACAGTCAACATGACAAAATGGCATTCCACAGAATGGGAAACGATCTTCACCAACTCCACATCTGACAGAGGGCTAATCTCCAAAATATACAAAGAACTCAAGAAGCTAGTCACCAAAACACCAAATAACCCTATTAAATAGTGGGGTACAGAACTAAACAGAATTCTCAATAAAGAAATCCAAAATTACTGAAAGCCACTTAAGAAAGTGCTCAAAGTCCTTAATCATCAGGGTTAATGCAAATAAAGGCAACTCTGAGATACCATCTTGTTCCTGTCAAAATGGCTAAAATAAAAAACACCAGTGACAGTTTATGCTGGAGAGGATGTGGAGAGAGGGGAACACTCCTCCACTGCTGGTGGGACTGCAAACTTATACAGCCACTTTGGAAATCAGTATCACTGTTCCTTAAGAAAATGGGAAATCAGTCTACCACAAGATCCAGCTATTCCACTCTTAGGCATATACCCAAAAGATGCACATCCAGGCAACAAAGATAACTGTTCAACTATGTTCATAGCAGCAATATTTGTAATAGCTAGAATCTGGAAACAACCTAGATGCCCCTCAGCTAAAGAATGGATAAAGAAAATGTTGTACATTTACTCAGTGGGGAAAACAAAAAACAAGAAAACAAAACAAACAAAAAAAAATGGAATCTTGAAAATCATAGGCAAAAAGATGGAGCTAGAAAAAAACCATCCTGAGTGAGGTAACTCAGTTACAGAAAGAGAAACATGGTATGTACTCACTCATATATGGATTTTAGACATAGAGCAAAGGATCATCAGCCTACAATCCACATCACAAGGCAAGATAGGAAACAATGAGGACCCTAAGAGAGACTAACATGGTCCCCCCACAGAAGGGGAAAGTGATAAGATCTCCTGAGCAAATTGGGAGCAGGGATGGGGGTAAGGGTAGAGGCAGTTAGGAGACAGAGAAAGGGAGAAAAGAAGAAGAGAGGAGAACATGAGGGAGAATGTAGATTGAGTTGGGGGGGGATACAGGAGACCAAGAAAGGACATACCATAATAAAAGGAGTCATTATAGGCTTAAAGAGAAATCTGGCACTAAGAAAATATCCAGAGACCTACAAGGATGACCCCAACTAACAATCTAAGCAGTCGTGGAGTGGCTACCTTAAATGCCCTTCCTGATAATGAGATTAATGATTACCTTATATGCCACCCTTGAGCCTTCATCCTGTAGCTGACAGAGGCAGAAGCAGACACCCTCAGCTAAGCACTGGGTTGTACTGAAATCCATTTGTAGAGAGGAAGAAGTGATAAGCAAAGGGGTCAGGAACAGGCTTGAGAAACCGACAGAAACAACTGACCTGAGCAAGGGGTAGCCCATGGACCCGAGACTGGTGGCTGGGAAGCCAGCATAAGATCGACCCATAACCCCTGAACATGGGTATCCCTTAGGAGGCCTGGTGAGTCTCTGGGACCTCTGATGGTCAAACCAGGATGAATTTCTGGTGCATGAACAGACTTAGGAAGCCCATTCCCCATGGAAGGATACTCCCTTAGCCTAGAGAAAAGGGGAGGGCCTAGGTCCTACCCCAAATGACTTGAAGGATTTTGATGATCCCTTCTGGAATGCCTCACCCTCCCTGGGAAGTGGATGGGGAATGTTATGACAGGTTGGTGGGAGGCATGGGAAGGAGAGGGAACTGGGATCAATATGTAAAATAAGAAAATAAATTAAGGAAAAACAATTCCCCCTTCTACATTATAGTGTTAGGGTATTCACGTGACCCTCACAGGAACCTAATTCTCTCCTCTGTTGTCCATTGCTCAGGAACTGTGTCTCCTGGTTTCACATGCATTAAAATTGGGCTTTCTTTACGACTTCTTTTTATCAAGAATTTATCAAGAATGTACTTGAACCTCTTGAAAAGTTTAAATTTTCCATTGCAGTAACTTTTCAATAGAAATTACATGTTGTTCCTCTAAAGGGACATGATGTTGGTGTCAAAAGATATTTTCTTCATGATCCCATCTGGAAGAATGTTACTGGCAGCTAATGAATGAAGTATAGGAGTGCCAAATGGTCTATGATGCAGAAGATGAGTAGCTGCCATCTTTCCATAATCCATTCCCCAATGCTTACAGTTTTGATGTGAGGAAGCGGTTCTAAATCCTTGAGGTCAGATCTGATTGCCAATCTCTAGCTGTCTTACTGGAGAGCTGAAGGGAGGGAACTCCACTGAGATGACAGGGTCACACTGAGAAGAGACCCAGAGACTTCCTGGAGAGAACACAAGAAGGGTAGATGTACTGATTATTGTTTTCACTGCTGTGGCTACCTGTCGGGAAGCAACTATAGGAAGGAGAGGTTTGTTTAGACCCACATTTCACCCTATAGAAGGCAGAGGAGAGGTGGCAGGTGGCTTGGAGTTCTCACACCCAAGCAGAACAGGAATCAGGAGAGGAATATGGTGCTTAGCTGGCTCTTTCCTATTTCCCTTTCCAGTCAGTCTAGGACACTAGCCATTGAGATGGTGCCAGCTACATGCAGGGTGGGTCTCCTCTGCTCAGCCAATCCACTTTGTAAATGCCAAGACACACTCAGAGGTGGACCTCACTAATGTCTTCAGCATTTCTTAACACAGTCAAGTTGAGGATCTACATGAACTGTTACTCCACCCACCCCACATTTCACATAAGTGTAGCCCTACAGCTGATTCACTATTTAGTGTAAGCACACAGAAATCATCAGTTCAGCTTTCAGAAACAGAAATCATTTGCATTTTTATTATTGCTGGACTTTATTTTAAAATAGAATATCTTTGATTTATTTTTGACAATTTCATACACTTAAACATTGTATATTGGTCACATTGCCATTCCCACAAGAACCTGAGCATGTTATTCCCTGTCTTTATGTCCCTTCTTTTTGTTTTTTATATCCACTGAGTCCATTTGCTGCCCTTTGTGATAGTGACTAATCTTGTTGGCTTGATCTTATGCAACTCTTACTTGGGGAAACCAGAGCTACAGTGAATTCATGAGTGCAATGGGCACACCATGTTTAGAACACAGGCTTTCACAGCTCCCATCTCATTCTTCAGATTATTATGGCTATTTTAAGGTACTAAAGTTTGGAATGGATTGTAAGAACCAGATCCAGAACATCCACTATAGATTACATGGTCACAATAAATAAAAGTCTTCTGCACAGCATGGACTGGTCTATCACTCATGTCCCCTCTTTGGATCTGGTGGTCTCAGCTCCCTGACTGAAAAATAGTTGGCAGGTAATGGTGGTGTCTGAAAGCTCTCAGTGCAGTGTCTTTTTAAACTCTACTCTCAGCAGATAAGAGCCACCTCATGTAAATTCACGATCCCCTCCCTTGAGTGGTTATGTAATGACTAGTGTATGTTGTTGGAAAGAGAGACTTCACTTCAATATGACACAACAAAGAATCCTGGCACTTCAGTGCCTCTCCTGCTCCATTGCTGAGATAGCAACAATAAAACAATTCCCATTGCTGGTCCCATCAACCAGTGACCCTTCCAGATCTCAACATAAAGAAAGAAGCCCTAGTAAGTCCCTGGATATGAACTTCTGCTAGAGAACCTATCTTGAGGGAACCTTCTCCCTCCATCTTTTCCAACTTGCATTAAGGCTTAAATGTAAGTTTTTTTTTTTTTGCCATAAAACCAAGACAGTTCAGGCCAAAGTGTCATTCTTGATGAATGCATTAAGCCTTGGTCCTAGCTTTATTGCTGTCTTTTGGTCTGATCTTTGTCAAATTACTAATTTCTTTGACAGTAAACATGGAAAACAGTAAGCATTGCTCTAAACCCAATGAGAGACACAAAAATTTGACTGTCTCTCTAAGAAACTTATAAAATAGCAAATAAATATGAGGCAACATTAATCTTCACCAGAAATGCAAAATGTGTAAATTAAGTCCACCTTGAGATGCCATTTTACACTGACTAAATTAACAGAACAAAATAAAAATAAACTGAAATATACGGTACTGGTGGCATTGTGGTAAACATTGGTCTTTTAATCTGATGATTTAAATATAAATTACTTAACTCTAGAAGAAAGCAATATGGTGACACCTGATGGAAGCTATAAATACGTTCCTGCCTTTTGACCCACTAGTGGTTTTATAAGACTCTATCTAAATAAATTTATTTAAGAGAAGGCTTGGAACTCAAATGTAGGTCTTATGAATTTCACCAAGCTACAAGTCATACATGTAGCAGATTTACATGTGCAGTGGATAACAGGAGCCCAGGGCAGACTTGGAAGATAGAGCAACAAAATTGCATCTGAAAAAAGT
Organism: Phodopus roborovskii; assembly: GCF_943737965.1. Taxonomy (NCBI): domain Eukaryota; kingdom Metazoa; phylum Chordata; class Mammalia; order Rodentia; family Cricetidae; genus Phodopus; species Phodopus roborovskii. Next base: position 14,493 of record NW_026125320.1, on the reverse strand, counting down.
GTGTGAAGTTGGTGCCTCTCAAAGCTTTACATTCTGACACATCATCCTAGTAACCAGAGATGCAACCCTGTACCTGTGCACCAAATCATGATGATCAGATTGTGTGAGGTAAACCTGTGCACCTGCATTTTAAGTTAATTCTCCAAGTGACTCTGTGGCTCCCAAACTTGGTCTCCCTTGTCAAAACCCTTCCTGTTCGTTCTTTTAAAGAGAATGGAATTAGAGGAGAGAATTTTCAAAATTTCCAGTGTCATTTTGTTGTGTTTTTATAGTTATCAAGAGAAAACAAAGTCATCTTCCTTGAACACTTCAGATAAAAGTCATTTTAAATTTGGGCATTGTAATAGACTTGGATTAAGGTCATAACTTTAACCTCATCTCTGTGAGTAGGTTAAGTATGAAGAAAGAAATCCTGCCTTCAGAAAAGAACATTATTACCATGATTAATCTTCCTGATTGTAGATATTTATGACATAGCTAAGAATATAAATGTCCCAAAGGCCCCCTTGCTTCCATGCAGGTAACACTCTGGTTCCTGCCTTGAGGCTGAGGTACCTAAGGCATGGTTGTAGCTTTGTTGTTTTGTCATGGAGCTGCACTAACAGATGCCTGAGAAATACCAAATCTCAAAGCTTAAATGTATTGTTTCCTTACTCTGAAGAGAGGAACACACAAATGACTACTTGAGTAGACTCAGAAGATAGGCAGGAACATGGAACTTAACAGCTTGGTGCCACCCCAACCCTGTTCTTGGAGCTATGAGCATAAATGAAAAACTATAGTAAAAAAGTGATGCATATCTTAGTCTCAGAAAAAGTGTTTCAACGGTTAAGTGTCTGTGTGATAGCATTGGACATTTCCTCTTTAAGGAAGACAAAAACGTGCCATTAGCAGAAACATGTTTAATAGCAAATTCTGCATCAGGATGATATTGGACAAGAAGACATTTTAAAGGTTAGCTCTTGACACTAATTAGTGTTCACCTGCTACTTAGCCCAATTACTGATGGCAAGGGCCAATATAGGATTAGAGTGCAGTACATATGCACATTTGTGCAATACATGCATACTATGAAAGAATCTAAAAAAGGCAAATAATTAGTCAGTGGAAAATATTGCATAGCTGTAGGAGGCACACATTGATCTGGATGGGGCAAATGACAAAGACAGACTTCTTTTCTTGTCTTTGTCATGTCTGGAGAAGATGAAACAATATTTTATCCTTGGTTTCCGTGCATTGGGACCAGGTCGGGAGAGGCTGAGTGCCTGTGGTGGCTTTGACTTCAAACAAAGTTGTGCCAACTGTGGTGTCCAGAGCAATCTCAAAGGTTTTACTTTTCCTGGACAAAAGTAACAGTGGTTTCAAAGGGATATTCTAATTAAGAAGGATTCTAAAGATTGAGGCTTCATTAAGTGGATTAGTAATAAGAACTGATGAAAAAGGATTCAACAATAAAGGTAATTCTCTTTAAAAAGTTGCCCTGTTTATCACAGTGGGTAAGCAGTGTATCAGGTTCTTCTAGTTACGTGCAGACTAAGTGTCAAAAACAAAACACTAGCTTTATTTTTAAATTAGACAGACCATGTATTTGATTTTTATAAATTTGCCATTATTTTCTGAATATATAGAAAACATGTTTCTTGTTATTTAGACTGAACATCCCCTAAGTCTGACCCTGTTACTCATGTGAAAAGAGATGGAAACTAGACAATCACTTGACAGATGTGGCAACCTCTTCAAGTCATTTACATGGATGGATATGCATGTTTGCCAGTGTATACTTTCCTTCTTATGCCTAGAGAAACTTGGATTTTTTAAAAAAAGAGATATAGGTACTTTATGGTGCAGTATAGAAATCAAACTGAATATTAATATCTGTAAAATTAGGGAAATGAAAATAAAATTTATTGAGTTTGTGTTTGTTGACTAGTCATATTTTGGTGTCTCTCAAAGCTTTGCATTCTGATTAGCATCATCCTATTAACTGGGGGTGTTATTAAAAGTTGCAAGCCTGTGCCTGAATCCCAAATCATGACATGCAAATATATATGCAAAAAAATTGTTTGAACCAGGAGTATAAAAACACATTGTAGGAGACTGTACATGCACATGTATGTGTTTAAAGGTGTCTCACGGGCACTAAGCAGGAATAATGTTTTTACAGACATTAGCAAACATGTCTGCCAAAGGACCAAACAGGAAGTAGTTTTATGGTGATGGTCTATACTGTTGTCCTTTTATATCTGCTCTACTTTACTATCCAATCATGAAAGCACTCATAGATGGTAGTGTTGATGACTAGAATTTCTATATTTTAATAATGCTTTATTTATAAAAGCAAGTGATAGATAAAATCTGGCCCTTACTCTACCTATTCTTGGTTTAGAGCAGTGATAACCAATGTTATGACCAAACATGTATTTTCTTAGGTCTGGAGAGATGGCTCAGTGAATAAAAGCATTGCTAGCAATGCATGAAAACTTGAGTTTCTCATAAACCCCTACAACCCCAGTGCTGTGAATGACACAGACTGAGAGGATCTGTAGCCTTGCTGACTGACTGCCAGCGAACTGCAGACTCAATGAGAATCCCCTGTCACAAAGGAATAAAAAGCAGGGCGTGATAGGCAAGCACCTAATGTCAGATATCCTCTTCTGGCCTCCCAGAGTGCATGAACAGAGGCAGAACTACTTGCACATACATGTGGTTCATATAACACACACACACACACATACACACACACGCACACACACACACACACACACACACACACACACACACACACTAATGCCAATTGTCTCTTCTCACTAAACCTTTTTCTAAAGGAGATTCTGCCCAAAGGGATGAAGCAAGTTACCCCAAGACACAACAAAATAAGAGCCAGAGTCTGATGGCAATGCTGCTCCCTATATACTACAAACACTGCATAGAAGCTGATATTAGCTGTTGCTCTGCAGGCTGAGAGAATAGTGTTGAGTGGGAAAGTGAAGAAGTCTGATATTAATGGAGGATTATCTATATTGCATATGGTTTCTTGTTTAGTTTCCAGAGGCAGAAGAACCAAGGGTTGTGGGGTGGGGGCTGTTTTCCATACCCCTTAGCTCTAAACTTTGAAGCAAGGCATGCCTCCTTCTGGGAGCCTATTTTCTTTAACAGGTAAAAAGAGAGACTTAATTAGAGGGTTGCAAATGCCCATTTTATTCTCAAAGCTAATGATTCTTCCAGTACATTCCTTTGGGCTCAGCACTTTTCCATGTCTGTATTGCTTTACAAGTTGGTTAGAACTTAATCAGGCCTTGGGTGGGGTGTGGTCTCACTCATCACATTTGTCTGTGTTCAGAGAGCAGTCTTGCCTCTGTTCCCTGCTCTGGAGCACAATGGCTTCCATGCTTGTTGGTCCAATTGTTGATTACTGTGAGAGAACTGTTTACCTGCATACAAGGCCTTCTTATACTTGACAAATATGTTCTTGAATCAATATTATAACACTTCTTCCAGATTTTCTACTAAAGAACACAGAGAATGACATCTGTGTCATCTTCTACACCCCACTTCAGCTGTTCTGTACTCAGCCTCTACATGGGAAGAACCTGAGAAGCAAAACAGTCCATATTCCTGAGGCCCTTACTAGATCCACTGAATCAGATCTTTTGAGTGATGTTTAAGCATCAAAGGCTATTACATGCTCCAGAAGATTTGTTTTTGCATAAGTAAGAATGCATATGTGTGTATGTACTGTGTAAATTCATGTGTACCTCTGTGTATGTATTTGTTTGTTGTATGTGGTGTGCATAAGTGTTCTCATGTATATCCATGCATTTATTTTGTGTGTGTGCATGCACCTGGAGACTGAATCATTTCATGTATTGAGCCATCTTCCCAGCCTGCCCAAGTGATTTTAATGAACCATAAGACCAGAGTCATAATTCTTAATAGTTTAATAACATGAGTATAAGTGTGTATTTTAAAGGCAGTATATAAGTATATTATTTTTGTGTCTTCTATTTAAAGAAATATATCAAAATTCTAAATGAAGAAATCACAAGTGCAATAAAATGAGTGACTAAGATGAAACCTCCCATATTTTAACATGTTGGCTGCTTTAAAGTCTCCCTTGAAGTTTACAGTCTGTCTAGATTGAAGAGGTCACAACAGCCAAACCAGTCCTACGGGATTGATTTCATCCTATGGAGACCTGTGTCTTAGTCAGTCTTCTATTGCTGTGAAGGACCACCATGATTACAGCAAATGTTACAGATAAAAAAACATTTAATTAGAGCTTGCTTGAAGTTTTAGACATGTAACCCATTGCCATAAGGATGGGTAGCATGGTAGCATTCAGGCAGACATGGTGCTGGAAAAGTAACAGAGTTCTCACATCCAAATCCAAAGGCAGCAGGAGAGGGCCTCTTGGCCTGGGTTGGGATTCTGAAAGCCTGCCCCCAGTGACACACTTCCTCCAACAAGGCTATGCTTGCTCTTACAACAAGGCCACATGTCTTAATCCTTCTCAAGTTGTGCTAAGCATTCAGATATAGGAGTCTATGGAGGCTACTATTACCCAACCACCATGCCTTGGGAAATGACCTTGGTGGTGGCTTTTACTTTTATTTATTTATTATTTTTTGTGAAGCAACTTTCAGGGAAGCAAATTATATCGCAAAAGTTCCCATGACTTGGAAATGTGTTGTGACAAAAATGTCAAAGGAAAAGGTTGTTTTCACTAGCTCCTTAGTTCCTTCCCTGATCTTACCCACAGAAGTAAAAAAAAAAAAAAAAAAAAAAAAAACCAAACAAACCAAAAACCATATTTTTAAGTCTCAGATGACAGGAATAAAACGATCATCCCAGACGGCAGGAACAGGATGATCATCTCTCATGTTGTCAACTCTGTCAGGTGCTTTTACAGATCTTGGAGAATTACTGCATTGAACTCCCTAGCCCAGGTGTACGCCAAAGGGTATGCTCTATTTAATGGTGAACAGAGTTGCAAGGGTTTTCATAGAAAATCTCCCAGGGAGTGTATGATATAAGCACACAGTAGGTAGCTTTCAGGCTCTTCCATTGTTACCCTAGCAAACACTGAGAAGGAGATCTTGTCAGATAAGACATTTCAAGAAGGAACAAACATCCTCCCAGAGACATAGCAATCTACCCCTGGGTATTGTCCAAGAGATCTTTAAAAACTATGTCTATACATATAGAAGGCCAAAACATCACTATAACAAAAAATGTAAATAAGCACATATCTTACAACAGATGAAGGGGAAAACATAATCTGGTATTTCTGTATAAGAGGATATTATTAAGCCTTCTAAAGGAATAAAGTATTGATATATGTTACAGTAAGACTAAATTGTAAAAATGTTAGGTAAATGTTAAGTAAATGAGATGCTGAAGACTATAGAGTGAAGTAGTCTATTTATATGAAATGCCAAGAAAAAGTAAATCCATAGAGATAGACTTGGGCCTGGAAAGAACAGGGATTAATTATTAGAAAGCACAAGATCTTGACCTAACTAAAATGTTCTAAAATGCAGTAGTGGTTGTGTGTTTTCTCTCTCTATCTTTCAGATTGAGTCAGCAAGGCCCATGAGATTATCATTCTATCACTGACTTCTCTTTTCACACGAAGACTTGTTTGCAGAATTTAGAAAATAGATAACACGGGGAAACACATGAAATCAGATTCAAGACACTGGAAATTCAAACTAAACCCCACCTCATGATTTTACCCTGAATAAAACTACCTTCTCAGGAACAAGAACTTCATGTCACCCACTGTGACTTTGTCTTTTGTAGTGAGTGCCTGTAGATGGATTGCCATCATCAGGAGATTCTTATCTAGATTTGGAATAAAGGATGGTGAATGGGGCGGTGGTCTTACATGGCATTCAAGAGAAACTAAGTCAAATGAGCCACTTGCTACAGACACCCACTTATGGGCCTCTTTGCTGAAAAAGTTCCATATTCATTGACTCTTGACCAGATGTCACAGAGTAGAGCCTTTCTCCCTTTAAAATGTTGCATCCAGACAGATTTGCTTGTCCAGCTTTTCTCCAGCCAAGCTAGTCTTTTCATTCTTAGGGGTGGAGTATTATAGATCTGTAATGTTGAAATCTTGGTTTGATCATACTGACCTTCCTTCTTGTAAGCCAGATGAGACTATAGGCAGGTGATATGCCATTTATCTCTCAAATGGTTTACTTGTATCCTAGTGCTCTTATCCAGAAATAAGAGTCATTAGCTTGAGACTTAAACACTTCCTATTTTCTTCCACAGGCTATTAATAAGCAGCTTTACTTTCAAGCAACCGTAATGCATTTGGGAATTTTCTTTTAGCACAGATCCAGTCTCTTCCAGGTTACCCTTATTGAAATGAATTCAAATGCTTGATAAACCTATTCACTTTTGTATTCCAGGTGCCTGCTTACATGTGTCTGGGAAAGTGGCTGGCTATGGACTAGGCCATCCTTTGATATAGATGTTAGGATAACTCTTCTCCCTTTTGAACTCTGGCAATTTACACAGATTTCCCAGTGCTGGTGGAGGCTCCTTTAGACACATCTCCAAACATTTACTGGGTTGTGGTTTCGCCAGCATACTTGACCCCCATACTCTAATTTAATTCTGACTGACCCAATTCATATCTACATCACTAATCCTACTCTTTAAGTTGGATGTACCCCGATATTAATGATGTAAACATTAAAAGCCCTTAGCCTGATGGTTAGGACACTGTCATTGATGAGAGGATTTTTCATCTTTAGCAATGTTCTTCATTTCATCTCAGCTCCAGTGCTGTGAACTATTCTGGCAAATTTATTACAAAAGAATTACTTGTATTTGTTGGGTGCTTAGTCTGTCCCATATCAGAACAGACATCATGCATATATTAACTAACTAGGCTATCCATAAATCATCAAATACTAAATTAATATTATTTTATCATTTATTTCCTATATCCAATACAAGACTTTTCACTGTCAGTGTTATTATTATTTAGGGTTTAATAATTATTAGGAGCCATCCTGTGCATTCTAGTGGGTACAGTGGCATTCTAGGCACCTATTTTGATAACTCTCTCCCAAACTATGAAATCAGAAAAGCAATGCCAGTATATTCCATCGAAGGGAATTTATGCATGCTACTGTAAATGTGCTCAAAGCCAATGGCTAGAAAAGTCAAAGGTGCCAGGAAAACTTAGTGATATTGTCTGGCTTGGTTGTCATGTGGTCAAACTACTTTCTAAATATTTTTGTTTGTTGTCTGCAGATTTGTGCTTCTTCCCCCACCTCGGTCAGAGACACTTTTTGTTGCAGTGAGTCATGGTTGACATAGAGGCTTACAACTGTTCCAAGTTCTGAGAATAAGCCTCTGTGAGTGATGAGTAATGATAGAACATCTGTGTCAGCTTGTTTCCCCAAAGCTCAAGAGACCATCTGGGAAGATGGGGGAGACAAGAGAATGGGGAGGAGTGCTATGAAGTGCTGATCTCTGAATATGGCATGGCTATTGCATTCATGTATTTACAGCACAAGATCTACACAAAGCAGTTGCAAATTCTAGTATGGATTCAGGAGGGTCTCCAGAAGCCTTGGTCCTAGCCCAGGAGTCATTGGACAACTGATGGTTACTGGGGGAGGGAGAATCACTTTTCTTTGGGAGATTAGCCACTGATAGGCTGTCCATGCCTCAGTGGGATGATCTCATACCCATATGCACACAGCAGCACAATTTGGACCCAGTGTATTATGTTGGTTAAATTTATAGCAACAGACATAATTTTCCTCCCTGTTCAGTGTCATTCTCAAGGTCTTAATCGGCCAAGTGTGTCCCTAAGTTCCCTTAGCTCAGGCAGGAAGATGAAGAGAAGGAAACCCAACCATAGCATAAACTCCTTATGCCCAGGGCCAGACTTCCTCATGTAGCATCTTAAAGAATAAAGTGGTTCCTTACCTTGTGTGAATTCACTGTCTGCTACAACCCCCTGAAACTTGGCTGTCTGGCTTCAATTTGCTCATTTCAACTGTGTCTAGCATTTAGAGATGGAGAGTTCTTAAAATCTGGAGTGCTATCTCAGAATGTGTCATCCAAATTCTTATATTGAAACTGAATTGTCAATATTCTAGTGGTCAGAGAGTAGGGTTTAGAAGATAGTGAAGAAATGAGTGGAATAGGTCTTCCTAATTGTGAAAGACTTAACTCTGGCCTTTGTGCTGTATGAGGACATAGCATCCAAGGTCTAGTGTGTAAGCAGAAACTAGGGCACCCTATATCAAACTTCACATTGTCTTGCCCTTGAACTTGCAAATCTCCAGAACACTAAGAAGTAAACACATATTATTTATAAATTACTCAACTTTGGGTGTTTCTTCATAGCATTACAAATAGACTGATATATTAAGCAAATGGGAAAAATGAGGGGAGTTTTTAGCTGGTCTGTTGGCTTCTCAGTCTGACATTTTGGTTCAGCTTTACATGGTAATTTTTATTTTCTGCCCGCAATACTCTGATGCCCATTAGATGGCTGACAGATTCCGAGTTCCCTGTGTCCAGAATTCAAACAGTGAGAGAGCATCCTTATACAGCAATTAACAGTGATGTTTGGAAGGGATAGCAAAAGCTGAAAAAAAAAAATAATTGAAAATTTAACCTTCAAGTAAAAAAATACTTAGACCTTTGGTTTCCATCTGTAAGCAGCCTGGGCTGCCTGTGAACACCCTCTTGTGTTATTTAAATGTTTCCCACACCATTTCTGATGAGTACAGCAGTGCTATTTTCCAGTCCAGTCTCCTTAATAAATATATGTGTCAAATATCTATTCCCTCCTGAATGCAAAGACTTTTAATTCCCCTTGTTTGCATGTGCTAACTGGTTGTATAGTGAGATAAACGGCTATGTCTTTTTTTTTTTTTTTTTCTTATAAGAAATCCAGTGGGCTTCCAGACAGAGTGTAAAAAGGTGCCTTCTTTAATTTTGGAATATTGTTAGCTACAATCTAGTCGCTAATGTTTGTTTTATTTCCATCTGTCAAAAGTAATGCCAAAATACGTTGTGTTTGCCTAGAGTTGGCTCAATTAATCCTCTGCTGGAGACAGTTCTGTCATTTCATGTTTGGTTAAAGCCCTGATGCAGTAGCTCCCTAACAGAGCTTGTCTCTGCCAAAGGCAGCCAGGATTCATTTCATTGCTGTCTTTTAGGGAAATCCCACTTGAAAAAGACAAAGGGAAAATGGGGTAGGGTCCTTTAGTAGAAGGTCCACCTGGGGCCAGCCTTACTTTGACTTTGAGTACAAATAACAGTGCCCTGGGCTTTCTCCACTGAACCTGCTGTATAGACACCAAAAGAGCTGTTACAGAGTTGCCCCTAAGCCACTGACGTTTGTAGGACTCAGCATAGCCAGATGCCCAAGCTTGCCACCTTCATGTGAGTCTAAATGATGCCACATTAGCTTGCCTAGACTGTCATAACAAAATGGAGACTGGGTGGCTTAAACTAGGAACCTTTGTTTTCTCCCTAGCCCTGAAAGAAGGAAATTAGGGTGAAGGGTTAATAGAGTTTGATTCTTTGGTGGTGGTGTGGGTTAGGGATGCTTTCATTCCTTGGCTTGTAGGTGACTGTTTTTCCTCCTATTACTCTGTCAACTTGTCCTTTTTCATCAGGGAACTGTTGAAACTGGGCTAAGCCCACCCATATGGCCATATTGTGGTTTCAATTATCCATTTAAATGCCTATCTCTGAATGCCATAATATTCTGAGAAATTCTGGATTAGGGTTTCAACACGTGAATGGTCACTATAATAGATGGTAACCCACATAAAGTAAAATTAAGTTAATTAATAAACCTTAAACACAATGAGGTGGGAGGGAAATAGTTTAGGCTAAGAAAATCTAAAACAATCTGTTGCTTTCTTTCTTTGTGACACTGGAGACTAAACCTAGGGCTCACTGCATGCTAGGCAAGCACTTGCCCTACCATGCAGCTACATCTCCAGCCCACATTCTGGAACTTTCAGTATATCTTATAACTCCTCCTTTCCACAGCCCACTGAAGACCATCATCATCTCTGAGGGTTATCAGGTTTACAGACTATAGACTTTTGAGTGGGCAAGCTTTGCTTCAGACCTTGACTTTACATCCTTTTGGCAGTGTGAGCAAATGAATGTTGTTTAAATTATCTACATTTCAGTTACCTCATGCTTGAAGAGGACCTCAAAGCAGCAACTACTGCATCCTATTTTGTATTGTTGGGGTGTCGTAGTGTAAGGATAAGGTATCGCAAAGATGAGTGGCATAGCAATGATAGGCAAATATGGCTTGCCGCCCTGAGCATGGACAGTCTGGAATACTATCTGTAGAGAATGTAAAAGTAATAACTAAAACAGATGGTTAAAATATTGAGTGCCTATGGTAAAGTTGCCACTTGTTTCACTGCCAACTTCTCCTCCCTTCTATGGACTAGAGATCACATACCACTCTGCCTGTTCCTCTTTTCTCTCCTTTCTTTCAGGCTGTTCAGAAAGGAGTTTAACCAGAGATGTGTCACATGGCTCACTTCCCTGTTTTTTATTCATTTTGCTCACAATTGCCGAACTTCACGTAAATTAAAGATAGTAAAGGAGTCATCAATTAATGTTGCTTTAAAAAGAGAAGAAGCTTACAGGTCTGTAGTTGGAGTATTTGCAAAATGTCTTCAAGTTCCTCCCAGTCAGATGGTTTGACTTCTAGCCAGCATTTAAGACTGGACCCTGCTAGGAGACTGCCTAGAGTGAGTCAGGAACCATGAGCCACAGGGAGAAGGGTGCTTGCCTGGGCAAATAACATTTTTTATTCCACATAGCGTCCAAAGTAGTACCAATCCCCCAGCGGTCTTGATGCAAAGAAGCTTCTTGTAGAAGTGAGTCTAGATTTTCTGTGAATAGGGATTTGCTTGTACAGAAGAACAAAAGATTTGCTTTGTTATGATAAAAAAACAGTAAACAAACAAAAATAACAACTACAGAAAAGTAGAACTCTGAATGGCTCATTCTGTTTCTCCGTGGGAGATATCTATCTTCACCTAGTGTCAGTTTGACCTTTGGGCATGAATAACTCAACTTTTCAGGAGAATATTTCACTTTGAGATTTTCCACATAGACTCCTCTCAGTCTCCCACAACAGAATAAATAGATGCCAATGGTGTGTGACTGGAAGGGGAGGCATACAATGTCTTCAGTGATTACCATTGGGTACAATATACATATTTTTTGAATTTAGACATATCATAGTAAAGAATTTAATATAGGTTATATAATTATTTTAGTATGTACAAGAACTAAACCAGAAAAACACATCATATAGTTATGCTTGAAAGTTCACACAATCCCCCAGAATACCAAGAAGAACCCTTTTCTATATTGTGGGCAGTAGTTGCTTTATTTGCTCTGCCTACATTACTGAAATCTAACTGTATCTCATTGGGTTAGATCCCAGAGTTCTGTATTTAATAGAACAGGTTTTATAGGAGCTGAGTGTAAAGGGTGAAGATTTAATTTAGAATTTAATGAAGGTAATCAAAGGATGGTTTAGCATGGTTGAACCTAATCTGAAAGGAAAACTTTATGGAGATTTCTAGACAGTTGGCATCCCATAATTCTTGTAACCTTTGAATATTACAAAGCAGAGTCTTAATAAAAGCATACAGTTTTTTTTTTTTTCTCAACTAAGATATGGTAAAACATGCAGTTCCTACTTGCTAAGAAAATAATTTCACTTAGCTAAGAATTGTTTCACATCCAATACCCCTCTTTTTCTTATTTCCTCTGGACATGTGGAATTCACCCATGATAACATTCCATGGTTCAGAGCCAGGATTTTTACATTGGATAGTTTCGTAAGTTTCTGCTAGTAGGAATCACTAAATTTGTAAATTGTGAATAATAATAACACTAATACAAATCCATACTTAAAGGGGTTTCTGTTTGGTTCCAATTTGCTCTTGGCTCTGTTTTCTCTGCTTTGCTCCTGAGGAGCACCTCTCCAGGTGAGCTCAGATTTCTCCTCCTTGGCTTGAGGTGTGGCACTGTGGAGGGGTTTGTCTAGCCTCCATTGTTTTTCAAATGGGAAGTACATATAGTAGGAATAATGTCTTAGCTGCTCATCTTTAGATTCCAGTTCTCTTGCTAAGTTACACAATCCAGTCCTCACACTGGCCTTTGACTGGCAAATGACTTCACACACGCAGCCATGGAGAATGCACACTGAAAAGACTCCCGAAAATAAGCATGCTGCAGTAGCCATCAGCAGTTGTGTGTAGCTTTGGGATTAAGGGAATTCACCCCGTTTCCCAAATCGTTCTTCCATGATTTTCACAAGAAAAGAACACCTTTGGAAAAGCCTCTGTAATCATGCCAGCTTCATGTATGTGACCCTAACCTTTAAAAACTGCCAGGGGCTAATTCTGTTCATTCCAGAAGGTTTGAGAGCACACATGAGAAATTAAATTATCAGAAATTACAATGAGGAGTAAAAAAATAAATTCTCACTAAATTCATCACCATATGCTGAGTGCTGGTAGGAATGATTTTTCATGGGGAACATAAGAATAGACTTTATAAACCATAGAAATAGGATAAATAGACACCATGGAGAATACTGCCCTTGGTGTTTCAAAATGTATGTCTGGTTTGAGCAGTTTCAAACTTCATTTAATCACACTTTTATTCCCTCAAAACTGCATGTGTTCTGATCTACTACTGGGAACTCTGGCATATAGTCTTTATCCTCAGAAAACTTGAATCTTTAATTCATTTTCTATGAGAATAAGTGTATTTTAGGATCAATAGATACTAATTTAAACACATCTGGACAAAAGAAAACTAATAGGTAGTAGAATTGTGTTGCAGGAAAAACAAAAAGATTTCCAAAATTAGTTCTTTTCTTGAGTAATAAACATACACACACACACACACACACACACACACACACAGAGAGAGAGAGAGAGAGAGAGAGAGAGAGAGAGAGAGAGAGAGATTGAGAGAGATATTAGTAGATTATAGTTATCTCAACTTTAATCACGATCTGAAACAACTATAAACATGTTTGCTTATTTATTTAAATTGCCTCTTGCTCTAGTCCAACCTCACCCCATTCCCTTCCATTTTACATTTTTAAAAGGGGCATTGGTCACTGTACTACTGAAAAGTTAGATTCATCTCCAGTACAAGTTAGAGTCATTTAAGCAGAAAGTAGTCTCAACTGAGAAATTGCCATATGCTTAGATTGTCTCGTATACCTATGGGTGGTTGTTTTGATTGTTAATTGATGTAGGAAGTACAACTTACTATTGACAGCACTATTCCTTGGGGAGGCAAAATACTAGATAATCATGAGACTAGTCAGCCATCAGGCAGCCATCAGTGGCATCTGCTTTAGTTCTTGCCCTGACTTCTATCAATGATGCAATGTAATCCTGTAGGTTGGAATACCCTCCCTTCCTCCTCTTAACTTGCTTTTGGTTAGGGTGTTTTATCACAGCAACATAATGAAACTGAAACAGCCATCCTGTGTCTTGCTGTAGTCCTCTGCTGATTACTCATCTGAGATAAACTGAAGCAATGATAGGATTCCTGTATCTCAGGAGCCAGATCCCAGCAGGATAGGGCTGTCTTGGAAGGTGCAGTAAAGTCACTGACATCAGTGCTTGTAATAAAAGGCACTCCCATGTCTCATTATGTCATTGATCCAAAGTGTCAAAAACAAAACAGAACCAGGCATAGGGTGCTGTATGCCTTTAATCCCCAGCACTTTGGAGTCAGAGGCAAGAACATCTTTGTAGTTTGAGGTCAAATGGTCTATGTAGTGAGTTCCAGACAGCCAGAGTTACACAGTGAATATTTTGTCTTCAAAATGAAACAAAAGAATAACACCAAAACAACAAGCCAATCAATCAATCAATTAATCAAAGAAGAAGAAGGAGAAGAAGAAAACAAAACAGATGGATTAAGACATGCATAGACTTTCTTGGCCTCAATTCCTAAAACAGAAAGCATGCTATAGGCGAGCAAATGTGTGCGGTACAACTGGACAATGTCTGTTAAGGAGTGGAAATATAGTATGTGAAACATGAGCATATAGGACACTTTGGTAATGGAAGAAGTAGAATCCATAATACTATGTAAAACATTTTGCAAGCAACAACCATGGGAATGGACTGATAGGAAAAGTAGAGCTAGGTGATCTGAGGAAAAATTGCAATGAACCACTTGGGAAACATAGAAGTTAGACCAAATCCCCCACAGGGTATACACATAGAGATAATCAGAGTCATCAATTGTTGAGTATGGTCCTGAATGGGCTTCCTTTCCTCATTCTCTTCCTCCTTCCTTCTCTCTTTTTTTCTCTTTCCATTCTTTACTATGTATCTTCCAAGAAACATGCTTTAAATGTAGGTTTGTCATAAGGAAGCAATGGATGAATAAAAGAAAGGAAGGAGGAAATAGATAAGAGAT